>NW_027440583.1:0-45000 GCF_031893055.1 Leptodactylus fuscus
TTAGATATATATAGCCCTAGGAGTCCTGACAGTGTCATACACCTATGTAATATAGATATATATAGTCCTAGGAGTCCTGACAGTGTCATACACTATGTATTATAGATATGTATAGTCCTAGGAGCCCTGACAGTGTCATACACTATGTATTATAGATATGTATAGTCCTAGGAGCCCTGACAGTGTCATACACTATGTATTATAGATATATATAGTCCTAGGAGTCCTGACAGTGTCATACACTATGTATTATAGATATATATAGCCCTAGGAGCCCTGACAGTGTCATACACTATGTATTATAGATATATATAGTCCTAGGAGTCCTGACAGTGTCATACACTATGTATTATAGATATATATAGTCCTAGGAGTCCTGACAGTGTCATACACTATGTATTATAGATATATATAGTCCTAGGAGTCCTGACAGTGTCATACACTATGTATTATAGATATATACAGTCCTAGCAGCCCTGACAGTGTCATACACTATGTATTATAGATATGTATAGTCCTAGGAGCCCTGACTGTGTCATACACTATGTATTATAGATAAATACAGTCCTAGCAGCCCTGACAGTGTCATACACTATGTATTATAGATATATATAGTCCTAGAAGTCCTGACAGTGTCATACACTATGTATTATAGATATGTATAGTCCTAGGAGCCCTGACCGTGTCATACACTATGTATTATAGATATATATAGTCCTAGGAGCGCTGACAGTGTCATACACTATGTATTATAGATATATATAGTACTAGGAGTCCTGACAGTGTCATACACTATGTATTATAGATATATATAGTCCTAGGAGTCCTGACAGTGTCATACACTATGTATTATAGATATATACAGTCCTAGCAGCCCTGACAGTGTCATACACTATGTATTATAGATATATATAGCCCTAGGAGCCCTGACAGTGTCATACACTATGTATTATAGATATATATATAGTCCTAGGAGCCCTGACAGTGTCATACACCATGTATTATAGATATATATATATAGTCCTAGGAGCCCTGACAGTGTCATACACTATGTATTATAGATATATATATAGTCCTAGGAGCCCTGACAGTGTCATACACCATGTATTATAGATATATATATAGTCCTAGGAGCCCTGACAGTGTCATACACTATGTATTATAGATATATATAGTCCTAGGAGTCCTGACAGTGTCATACACTATGTATTATAGATATATATATAGTCCTAGGAGCCCTGACAGTGTCATACACCATGTATTATAGATATATATAGTCCTAGGAGCCCTGACAGTGTCACACACTATGTATTATATATATATATATAGTCCTAGGAGCCCTGACAGTGTCATACACTATGTATTATAGATATATATAGCCCTAGGAGCCCTGACAGTGTCATACACTATGTATTATAGATATATATATAGTCCTAGGAGCCCTGACAGTGTCATACACCATGTATTATAGATATATATATAGTCCTAGGAGCCCTGACAGTGTCATACACTATGTATTATAGATATATATATAGTCCTAGGAGCCCTGACAGTGTCATACACCATGTATTATAGATATATATATAGTCCTAGGAGCCCTGACAGTGTCATACACTATGTATTATAGATATATATAGTCCTAGGAGTCCTGACAGTGTCATACACTATGTATTATAGATAAATACAGTCCTAGCAGCCCTGACAGTGTCATACACTATGTATTATAGATATATATAGTCCTAGGAGTCCTGACAGTGTCATACACTATGTATTATAGATATATATAGTCCTAGGAGTCCTGACAGTGTCATACACTATGTATTATAGATATGTATAGTCCTAGGAGCCCTGACAGTGTCATACACTATGTATTATAGATGTATATAGTCCTAGGAGCCCTGACAGTGTCATACACTATGTATTATAGATATATATAGTCCTAGGAGTCCTGACAGTGTCATACACTATGTATTATAGATATGTATAGTCCTAGGAGCCCTGACAGTGTCATACACTATGTATTATAGATGTATATAGTCCTAGGAGCCCTGACAGTGTCATACACTATGTATTATAGATGTATATAGTCCTAGGAGCCCTGTCAGTGTCATACACTATGTATTATGGACAGTGCACAGTACTACTTCTCCTGTATATATAGACAGTGCACAGTACTACTTCTCCTGTATATATGGACAGTGCACAGTACTACTTCTCCTGTATATACGGACAGTGCACAGTACTACTTCTCCTGTATATATGGACAGTGCACAGTACTACTTCTCCTGTATATATGGACAGTGCACAGTACTACTTCTTCTGTATATATGGACAGTGCACAGTACTACTTCTCCTGTATATATGGACAGTGCACAGTACTACTTCTTCTGTATATATGGACAGTGCACAGTACTACTTCTCCTGTACATATGGACAGTGCACAGTACTACTTCTCCTGTATATATGGACACTGCACAGTACTACTTCTTCTGTATATATGGACAGTGCACAGTACTACTTCTCCTGTACATATGGACAGTGCACAGTACTACTTCTCCTGTATAAATGGACACTGCACAGTACTACTTCTCCTGTATATATGGACAGTGCACAGTACTACTTCTCCTGTATATATGGACAGTGCACAGTACTACTTCTCATGTATATATGGTCAGTGCACAGTACTACTTCTCCTGTATATATGGACAGTGCACAGTACTACTTCTCCTGTATATATGGACAGTGCACAGTACTACTTCTCCTGTATATATGGACAGTGCACAGTACTACTTCTCCTGTATATATGGTCAGTGCACAGTACTACTTCTCCTGTATATATGGACAGTGCACAGTACTACTTCTCCTGTATATATGGACAGTGCACAGTACTACTTCTCCTGTATATATGGACAGTGCACAGTACTACTTCTCCTGTATATATGGTCAGTGCACAGTACTACTTCTCCTGTATATATGGACAGTGCACAGTACTACTTCTCCTGTATATATGGTCAGTGCACAGTACTACTTCTCCTGTATATATGGACAGTGCACAGTACTACTTCTCCTGTATATACGGACAGCGCACAGTACTACTTCTCCTGTATATACGGACACTGCACAGTACTACTTCTCCTGTATATACGGACACTGCACAGTACCACTTCTCTATCTGTATATATGGACAGTGCACAGTACTACTTCTCCTGTATATTTGGACAGTGCACAGTACTACTTCTCCTGTATATATGGACAGTGCACAGTACGACTTCTCCTGTATATATGGTCAGTGCACAGTACTACTTCTCCTGTATATATGGACAGTGCACAGTACTACTTATCCTGTATATATGGACAGTGCACAGTACTACTTCTCCTGTATATATGGACAGTGCACAGTACTACTTCTCCTGTATATATGGACAGTGTACAGTACCACTTCTCCTCTATATATGGACAGTGCACAGTACTACTTCTCCTGTATATATGGACAGTGCACAGTACTACTTCTCCTGTATATATGGACAGTGCACAGTACTACTTCTCCTGTATATACGGACAGTGCACAGTACTACTTCTCCTGTATATATGGACAGTGCACAGTACTACTTCTCCTGTATATATGGTCAGTGCACAGTACTACTTCTCCTGTATATATGGACAGTGCACAGTACTACTCCTGTATATATGGACAGTGCACAGTACTACTTCTCCTGTATATATGGACAGTGCACAGTACTACTTCTCCTGTATATATGGACAGTGCACAGTACTACTTCTCCTGTATATACGGACACTGCACAGTACTACTTCTCCTGTATATATGAACAGTGCACAGTACTACTTCTCCTGTATATATGGACAGTGCACAGTACTACTTCTCCTGTATATATGGACAGTGCACAGTACTACTTCTCCTGTATATATGGTCAGTGCACAGTACTACTTCTCTATCTGTATATATGGACAGTGCACAGTACCACTTCTCCTGTATATATGGACAGTGCACAGTACTACTTCT
This sequence comes from Leptodactylus fuscus, assembly GCF_031893055.1. NCBI lineage: Eukaryota > Metazoa > Chordata > Amphibia > Anura > Leptodactylidae > Leptodactylus > Leptodactylus fuscus. The sequence continues at coordinate 4,022 of NW_027440583.1, forward strand.
CCTGTATATATGGTCAGTGCACAGTACTACTTCTCCTGTATATATGGACAGTGCACAGTACGACTTCTCCTGTATATATAGACAGTGCACAGTACTACTTCTCCTGTATATATGGACAGTGCACAGTACTACTTCTCCTGTATATATGGACAGTGCACAGTACTACTTCTCCTGTATATATGGACAGCGCACAGTACTACTTCTCCTGTATATACGGACACTGCACAGTACTACTTCTCCTGTATATATGGACAGTGCACAGTACTACTTCTCCTGTATATATGGACAGTGCACAGTACTACTTCTCCTGTATATATGGACAGTGCACAGTACTACTTCTCCTGTATATATGGACAGTGCACAGTACTACTTCTCCTGTATATATGGTCAGTGCACAGTACTACTTCTCCTGTATATATGGACAGTGCACAGTACTACTTCTCCTGTATATATGGACAGTGCACAGTACTACTTCTCCTGTATATATGGACAGTGCACAGTACTACTTCTCCTGTATATATGGTCAGTGCACAGTACTACTTCTCCTGTATATATGGTCAGTGCACAGTACTACTTCTCCTGTATATATGGACAGTGCACAGTACTACTTCTCCTGTATATACGGACAGCGCACAGTACTATTTCTCCTGTATATACGGACACTGCACAGTACTACTTCTCCTGTATATACGGACACGGCACAGTACCACTTCTCTATCTGTATATATGGACAGTGCACAGTACTACTTCTCCTGTATATATGGACAGTGCACAGTACCACTTCTCTATCTGTATATATGGACAGTGCACAGTACTACTTCTCCTGTATATTTGGACAGTGCACAGTACTACTTCTCCTGTATATATGGACAGTGCACAGTACGACTTCTCCTGTATATATGGTCAGTGCACAGTACTACTTCTCCTGTATATATGGACAGTGCACAGTACTACTTATCCTGTATATATGGACAGTGCACAGTACTACTTCTCCTGTGTATATGGTCAGTGCACAGTACTACTTCTCCTGTATATATGGACAGTGCACAGTACCACTTCTCCTCTATATATGGACAGTGCACAGTACTACTTCTCCTGTATGTATGGACAGTGCACAGTACTACTTCTCCTGTATATACGGACAGTGCACAGTACTACTTCTCCTGTATATATGGACAGTGCACAGTACTACTTCTCCTGTATATATGGTCAGTGCACAGTACTACTTCTCCTGTATATATGGACAGTGCACAGTACTACTCCTGTATATATGGACAGTGCACAGTACTACTTCTCCTGTATATATGGACAGTGCACAGTACTACTTCTCCTGTATATATGGACAGTGCACAGTACTACTTCTCCTGTATATACGGACACTGCACAGTACTACTTCTCCTGTATATATGGACACTGCACAGTACTACTTCTCCTGTATATATGGACAGTGCACAGTACTACTTCTCCTGTATATATGGACAGTGCACAGTACTACTTCTCCTGTATATACGGACACTGCACAGTACTACTTCTCCTGTATATATGGACAGTGCACAGTACTACTTCTCCTGTATATATGGACAGTGCACAGTACCACTTCTCCTGTATATATGGACAGTGCACAGTACTACTTCTCCTGTATATATGGTCAGTGCACAGTACTACTTCTCCTGTATATATGGACAGTGCACAGTACGACTTCTCCTGTATATATAGACAGTGCACAGTACTACTTCTCCTGTATATATGGACAGTGCACAGTACTACTTCTCCTGTATATATGGACAGTGCACAGTACTACTTCTCCTGTATATATGGACAGCGCACAGTACTACTTCTCCTGTATATACGGACACTGCACAGTACTACTTCTCCTGTATATATGGACAGTGCACAGTACTACTTCTCCTGTATATATGGACAGTGCACAGTACTACTTCTCCTGTATATATGGACAGTGCACAGTACTACTTCTCCTGTATATATGGACAGTGCACAGTACTACTTCTCCTGTATATATGGTCAGTGCACAGTACTACTTCTCCTGTATATATGGTCAGTGCACAGTACTACTCCTGTATATATGGACAGTGCACAGTACTACTTCTCCTGTATATACGGACACTGCACAGTACTACTTCTCCTGTATATATGGTCAGTGCACAGTACTACTTCTCTATCTGTATATATGGACAGTGCACAGTACTACTTCTCCTGTATATATGGACAGTGCACAGTACTACTTCTCCTGTATATATGGACAGCGCACAGTACTACTTCTCCTGTATATATGGACAGTGCACAGTACTACTTCTCCTGTATATATGGTCAGTGCACAGTACTACTTCTCCTGTATATATGGACAGTGCACAGTACTACTTCTCCTGTATATATGGACAGTGCACAGTACTACTTCTCCTGTATATATGGACAGTGCACAGTACTACTTCTCCTGTATATATGGTCAGTGCACAGTACTACTCCTGTATATATGGTCAGTGCACAGTACTACTTCTCCTGTATATATGGACAGTGCACAGTACTACTTCTCCTGTATATATGGACAGTGGACAGTACTACTTCTCCTGTATATATGGACAGTGCACAGTACTACTTCTCCTGTATATATGGTCAGTGCACAGTACTACTTCTCCTGTATATATGGACAGTGCACAGTACTACTTCTCCTGTATATATGGACAGTGCACAGTACTACTCCTGTATATATGGTCAGTGCACAGTACTACTTCTCCTGTATATATGGTCAGTGCACAGTACTACTTCTCCTGTATATATGGTCAGTGCACAGTACTACTCCTGTATATATGGTCAGTGCACAGTACTACTTCTCCTGTATATATGGACAGTGCACAGTACTACTTCTCTATCTGTATATACGGACACTGCACAGTACTACTTCTCCTGTATATATGGTCAGTGCACAGTACTACTTCTCCTGTATATATGGTCAGTGCACAGTACTACTTCTCCTGTATATATGGACAGTGCACAGTACGACTTCTTCTGTATATATAGACAGTGCACAGTACTACTTCTCCTGTATATACGGACACTGCACAGTACTACTTCTCCTGTGTATATGGTCAGTGCACAGTACTACTTCTCCTGTATATATGGACAGTGCACAGTACTACTTCTCCTGTATATATGGTCAGTGCACAGTACTACTTCTCCTGTATATATGGACAGTGCACAGTACTACTTCTCCTGTATATATGGACAGTGCACAGTACTACTTCTCTATCTGTATATATGGACAGTGCACAGTACTACTTCTCCTGTATATATGGACACTGCACAGTACTACTTCTCCTGTATATATGGACAGTGCACAGTACTACCTCTCTTCTCCTGTGTATATGGACAGTGCACAGTACTACTTCTCCTGTATATATGGACAGTGCACAGTACTACTTCTCCTGTATATATGGACAGTGCACAGTACTACCTCTCTTCTCCTGTGTATATGGACAGTGCACAGTACTACTTCTCCTGTGTATATGGACAGTGCACAGTACTACTTCTCCTGTATATATGGACAGTGCACAGTACTACTTCTTCTGTATATATGGACAGTGCACAGTACTACTTCTCCTGTATATATGGACACTGCACAGTACTACTTCTCCTGTATATATGGACAGTGCACAGTACTACCTCTCTTCTCCTGTATATATGGACAGTGCACAGTACTACTTCTCCTGTATATATGGACAGTGCACAGTACGACTTCTCCTGTATATATGGACAGTGCACAGTACTACTTCTCCTGTATATATGGACAGTGCACAGTACTACTTCTCTATCTGTATATATGGACAGTGCACAGTACGACTTCTCCTGTATATATAGACAGTGCACAGTACTACTTCTCCTGTATATACGGACACTGCACAGTACTACTTCTCCTGTATATATGGTCAGTGCACAGTACTACTTCTCCTGTATATACGGACACTGCACAGTACTACTTCTCCTGTATATATGGACAGTGCACAGTACTACTTCTCCTGTATATATGGACAGTGCACAGTACCACTTCTCCTGTATATATGGACAGTGCACAGTACTACTTCTCCTGTATATATGGTCAGTGCACAGTACTACTTCTCCTGTATATATGGACAGTGCACAGTACTACTTCTCCTGTATATATGGTCAGTGCACAGTACTACTTCTCCTGTATATATGGACAGTGCACAGTACTACTTCTCCTGTATATATGGACAGTGCACAGTACTACTTCTCCTGTATATATGGACAGTGCACAGTACTACTTCTCCTGTATATATGGACAGTGCACAGTACTACTTCTCTATCTGTATATACGGACACTGCACAGTACTACTTCTCCTGTATATATGGTCAGTGCACAGTACTACTTCTCCTGTATATATGGACAGTGCACAGTACGACTTCTTCTGTATATATAGACAGTGCACAGTACTACTTCTCCTGTATATACGGACACTGCACAGTACTACTTCTCCTGTGTATATGGTCAGTGCACAGTACTACTTCTCCTGTATATATGGACAGTGCACAGTACTACTTCTCCTGTATATATAGACAGTGCACAGTACTACTTCTCCTGTATATATGGACAGCGCACAGTACTACTTCTCCTGTATATATGGACAGTGCACAGTACGACTTCTCCTGTATATATGGACAGTGCACAGTACTACTTCTCCTGTATATATGGTCAGTGCACAGTACTACTTCTCCTGTATATATGGACAGTGCACAGTACTACTTCTCCTGTATATACGGACAGCGCACAGTACTACTTCTCCTGTATATACGGACACTGCACAGTACTACTTCTCCTGTATATACGGACACTGCACAGTACCACTTCTCTATCTGTATATATGGACAGTGCACAGTACTACTTCTCCTGTATATATGGACACTGCACAGTACCACTTCTCTATCTGTATATATGGACAGTGCACAGTACTACTTCTCCTGTATATTTGGACAGTGCACAGTACTACTTCTCCTGTATATATGGACAGTGCACAGTACGACTTCTCCTGTATATATGGTCAGTGCACAGTACTACTTCTCCTGTATATATGGACAGTGCACAGTACTACTTATCCTGTATATATGGACAGTGCACAGTACTACTTCTCCTGTATATATGGACAGTGCACAGTACTACTTCTCCTGTATATATGGACAGTGTACAGTACCACTTCTCCTCTATATATGGACAGTGCACAGTACTACTTCTCCTGTATATATGGACAGTGCACAGTACTACTTCTCCTGTATATATGGACAGTGCACAGTACTACTTCTCCTGTATATACGGACAGTGCACAGTACTACTTCTCCTGTATATATGGACAGTGCACAGTACTACTTCTCCTGTATATATGGTCAGTGCACAGTACTACTTCTCCTGTATATATGGACAGTGCACAGTACTACTCCTGTATATATGGACAGTGCACAGTACTACTTCTCCTGTATATATGGACAGTGCACAGTACTACTTCTCCTGTATATATGGACAGTGCACAGTACTACTTCTCCTGTATATACGGACACTGCACAGTACTACTTCTCCTGTATATATGGACAGTGCACAGTACTACTTCTCCTGTATATATGGACAGTGCACAGTACTACTTCTCCTGTATATATGGACAGTGCACAGTACTACTTCTCCTGTATATATGGTCAGTGCACAGTACTACTTCTCTATCTGTATATATGGACAGTGCACAGTACCACTTCTCCTGTATATATGGACAGTGCACAGTACTACTTCTCCTGTATATATGGTCAGTGCACAGTACTACTTCTCCTGTATATATGGACAGTGCACAGTACGACTTCTCCTGTATATATAGACAGTGCACAGTACTACTTCTCCTGTATATATGGACAGTGCACAGTACTACTTCTCCTGTATATATGGACAGTGCACAGTACTACTTCTCCTGTATATATGGACAGCGCACAGTACTACTTCTCCTGTATATACGGACACTGCACAGTACTACTTCTCCTGTATATATGGACAGTGCACAGTACTACTTCTCCTGTATATATGGACAGTGCACAGTACTACTTCTCCTGTATATATGGACAGTGCACAGTACTACTTCTCCTGTATATATGGACAGTGCACAGTACTACTTCTCCTGTATATATGGTCAGTGCACAGTACTACTTCTCCTGTATATATGGACAGTGCACAGTACTACTTCTCCTGTATATATGGACAGTGCACAGTACTACTTCTCCTGTATATATGGACAGTGCACAGTACTACTTCTCCTGTATATATGGTCAGTGCACAGTACTACTTCTCCTGTATATATGGTCAGTGCACAGTACTACTTCTCCTGTATATATGGACAGTGCACAGTACTACTTCTCCTGTATATACGGACAGCGCACAGTACTATTTCTCCTGTATATACGGACACTGCACAGTACTACTTCTCCTGTATATACGGACACTGCACAGTACCACTTCTCTATCTGTATATATGGACAGTGCACAGTACTACTTCTCCTGTATATATGGACAGTGCACAGTACCACTTCTCTATCTGTATATATGGACAGTGCACAGTACTACTTCTCCTGTATATTTGGACAGTGCACAGTACTACTTCTCCTGTATATATGGACAGTGCACAGTACGACTTCTCCTGTATATATGGTCAGTGCACAGTACTACTTCTCCTGTATATATGGACAGTGCACAGTACTACTTATCCTGTATATATGGACAGTGCACAGTACTACTTCTCCTGTGTATATGGTCAGTGCACAGTACTACTTCTCCTGTATATATGGACAGTGCACAGTACCACTTCTCCTCTATATATGGACAGTGCACAGTACTACTTCTCCTGTATGTATGGACAGTGCACAGTACTACTTCTCCTGTATATACGGACAGTGCACAGTACTACTTCTCCTGTATATATGGACAGTGCACAGTACTACTTCTCCTGTATATATGGTCAGTGCACAGTACTACTTCTCCTGTATATATGGACAGTGCACAGTACTACTCCTGTATATATGGACAGTGCACAGTACTACTTCTCCTGTATATATGGACAGTGCACAGTACTACTTCTCCTGTATATATGGACAGTGCACAGTACTACTTCTCCTGTATATACGGACACTGCACAGTACTACTTCTCCTGTATATATGGACACTGCACAGTACTACTTCTCCTGTATATATGGACAGTGCACAGTACTACTTCTCCTGTATATATGGACAGTGCACAGTACTACTTCTCCTGTATATACGGACACTGCACAGTACTACTTCTCCTGTATATATGGACAGTGCACAGTACTACTTCTCCTGTATATATGGACAGTGCACAGTACCACTTCTCCTGTATATATGGACAGTGCACAGTACTACTTCTCCTGTATATATGGTCAGTGCACAGTACTACTTCTCCTGTATATATGGACAGTGCACAGTACGACTTCTCCTGTATATATAGACAGTGCACAGTACTACTTCTCCTGTATATATGGACAGTGCACAGTACTACTTCTCCTGTATATATGGACAGTGCACAGTACTACTTCTCCTGTATATATGGACAGCGCACAGTACTACTTCTCCTGTATATACGGACACTGCACAGTACTACTTCTCCTGTATATATGGACAGTGCACAGTACTACTTCTCCTGTATATATGGACAGTGCACAGTACTACTTCTCCTGTATATATGGACAGTGCACAGTACTACTTCTCCTGTATATATGGACAGTGCACAGTACTACTTCTCCTGTATATATGGTCAGTGCACAGTACTACTTCTCCTGTATATATGGTCAGTGCACAGTACTACTCCTGTATATATGGACAGTGCACAGTACTACTTCTCCTGTATATACGGACACTGCACAGTACTACTTCTCCTGTATATATGGTCAGTGCACAGTACTACTTCTCTATCTGTATATATGGACAGTGCACAGTACTACTTCTCCTGTATATATGGACAGTGCACAGTACTACTTCTCCTGTATATATGGACAGCGCACAGTACTACTTCTCCTGTATATATGGACAGTGCACAGTACTACTTCTCCTGTATATATGGTCAGTGCACAGTACTACTTCTCCTGTATATATGGACAGTGCACAGTACTACTTCTCCTGTATATATGGACAGTGCACAGTACTACTTCTCCTGTATATATGGACAGTGCACAGTACTACTTCTCCTGTATATATGGTCAGTGCACAGTACTACTCCTGTATATATGGTCAGTGCACAGTACTACTTCTCCTGTATATATGGACAGTGCACAGTACTACTTCTCCTGTATATATGGACAGTGGACAGTACTACTTCTCCTGTATATATGGACAGTGCACAGTACTACTTCTCCTGTATATATGGTCAGTGCACAGTACTACTTCTCCTGTATATATGGACAGTGCACAGTACTACTTCTCCTGTATATATGGACAGTGCACAGTACTACTCCTGTATATATGGTCAGTGCACAGTACTACTTCTCCTGTATATATGGTCAGTGCACAGTACTACTTCTCCTGTATATATGGTCAGTGCACAGTACTACTCCTGTATATATGGTCAGTGCACAGTACGACTTCTCCTGTATATATGGACAGTGCACAGTACTACTTCTCTATCTGTATATACGGACACTGCACAGTACTACTTCTCCTGTATATATGGTCAGTGCACAGTACTACTTCTCCTGTATATATGGTCAGTGCACAGTACTACTTCTCCTGTATATATGGACAGTGCACAGTACGACTTCTTCTGTATATATAGACAGTGCACAGTACTACTTCTCCTGTATATACGGACACTGCACAGTACTACTTCTCCTGTGTATATGGTCAGTGCACAGTACTACTTCTCCTGTATATATGGACAGTGCACAGTACTACTTCTCCTGTATATATGGTCAGTGCACAGTACTACTTCTCCTGTATATATGGACAGTGCACAGTACTACTTCTCCTGTATATATGGACAGTGCACAGTACTACTTCTCTATCTGTATATATGGACAGTGCACAGTACTACTTCTCCTGTATATATGGACACTGCACAGTACTACTTCTCCTGTATATATGGACAGTGCACAGTACTACCTCTCTTCTCCTGTGTATATGGACAGTGCACAGTACTACTTCTCCTGTATATATGGACAGTGCACAGTACTACTTCTCCTGTATATATGGACAGTGCACAGTACTACCTCTCTTCTCCTGTGTATATGGACAGTGCACAGTACTACTTCTCCTGTGTATATGGACAGTGCACAGTACTACTTCTCCTGTATATATGGACAGTGCACAGTACTACTTCTTCTGTATATATGGACAGTGCACAGTACTACTTCTCCTGTATATATGGACACTGCACAGTACTACTTCTCCTGTATATATGGACAGTGCACAGTACTACCTCTCTTCTCCTGTATATATGGACAGTGCACAGTACTACTTCTCCTGTATATATGGACAGTGCACAGTACGACTTCTCCTGTATATATGGACAGTGCACAGTACTACTTCTCCTGTATATATGGACAGTGCACAGTACTACTTCTCTATCTGTATATATGGACAGTGCACAGTACGACTTCTCCTGTATATATAGACAGTGCACAGTACTACTTCTCCTGTATATACGGACACTGCACAGTACTACTTCTCCTGTATATATGGTCAGTGCACAGTACTACTTCTCCTGTATATACGGACACTGCACAGTACTACTTCTCCTGTATATATGGACAGTGCACAGTACTACTTCTCCTGTATATATGGACAGTGCACAGTACCACTTCTCCTGTATATATGGACAGTGCACAGTACTACTTCTCCTGTATATATGGTCAGTGCACAGTACTACTTCTCCTGTATATATGGTCAGTGCACAGTACTACTTCTCCTGTATATATGGACAGTGCACAGTACTACTTCTCCTGTATATATGGACAGTGCACAGTACTACTTCTCCTGTATATATGGACAGTGCACAGTACTACTTCTCCTGTATATATGGTCAGTGCACAGTACTACTTCTCCTGTATATATGGACAGTGCACAGTACTACTTCTCCTGTATATATGGACAGTGCACAGTACTACTTCTCCTGTATATATGGACAGTGCACAGTACTACTTCTCCTGTATATATGGACAGTGCACAGTACTACTTCTCTATCTGTATATACGGACACTGCACAGTACTACTTCTCCTGTATATATGGTCAGTGCACAGTACTACTTCTCCTGTATATATGGACAGTGCACAGTACGACTTCTTCTGTATATATAGACAGTGCACAGTACTACTTCTCCTGTATATACGGACACTGCACAGTACTACTTCTCCTGTGTATATGGTCAGTGCACAGTACTACTTCTCCTGTATATATGGACAGTGCACAGTACTACTTCTCCTGTATATATGGTCAGTGCACAGTACTACTTCTCCTGTATATATGGACAGTGCACAGTACTACTTCTCCTGTATATATGGACAGTGCACAGTACCACTCCTGTATATATGGACAGTGCACAGTACTACTTCTCCTGTATATATGGACAGTGCACAGTACTACTTCTCTATCTGTATATATGGACAGTGCACAGTACTACTTCTCCTGTATATATGGACACTGCACAGTACTACTTCTCCTGTATATATGGACAGTGCACAGTACTACCTCTCTTCTCCTGTGTATATGGACAGTGCACAGTACTACTTCTTCTGTATATATGGACAGTGCACAGTACTACTTCTCCTGTATATATGGACACTGCACAGTACTACTTCTCCTGTATATATGGACAGTGCACAGTACTACCTCTCTTCTCCTGTATATATGGACAGTGCACAGTACTACTTCTCCTGTATATATGGACAGTGCACAGTACGACTTCTCCTGTATATATGGACAGTGCACAGTACTACTTCTCCTGTATATATGGACAGTGCACAGTACTACTTCTCTATCTGTATATATGGACAGTGCACAGTACGACTTCTCCTGTATATATAGACAGTGCACAGTACTACTTCTCCTGTATATACGGACACTGCACAGTACTACTTCTCCTGTATATATGGTCAGTGCACAGTACTACTTCTCCTGTATATACGGACAGTGCACAGTACCACTTCTCCTGTATATATGGACAGTGCACAGTACTACTTCTCCTGTATATATGGTCAGTGCACAGTACTACTTCTCCTGTATATATGGACAGTGCACAGTACTACTTCTCCTGTATATATGGTCAGTGCACAGTACTACTTCTCCTGTATATATGGACAGTGCACAGTACTACTTCTCCTGTATATATGGACAGTGCACAGTACTACTTCTGTCCTGCATGTTGTATGTGATCCTGAGAGGCTTCGGGGGCAGGTCAGAGGTCGTGCTCGGGTTCAGATGTTTGCATGTTAATGACATGTTGTGCGCCTGAATAAATCGGCCATTATTATGGATCGGCGCTGAGCACTCCGGAGGACGGCGACATTTTATTGTCTCATATACATGGATGAGGACGGAAGGTTTATTATAAACACAGGAGTATACAGGCGGTCAGTGCGATCGGCCGCATCGCCATCAAATCCGCAAATGACAGAAACAAGATACAAAATAGTAGACAAGGAAACCATAGAAATCAGGGAGGGGTCGCTAACAGCGGTGGGGGGTCTCCGGGGGGCACGGGGGGGTCAGGGTGTCCTTCAGCTGCAGCAGATACGGTATAATGTAGCCGCCCACCACCGCGCGCCTCTTCACACCGCTCTCTTCTCGCTTTCCGAAACGAAGTCCAAAGGGGTTAAAGTTAAACTTACTCCTGGTGAAGCGCAGCCGGCACGAGATGTGCCCGTCGGCACCGCCCTCGTGAATGAAGTAACAGACATTGGCGTGATCCGCTAAGGTCACAGCATCGGTGCTGCGGATCAGCTGGTATGACGTTCTCTTCACCGGAATCTCAATGTCGGTGTAGTCGCCACCTGAAATATAAGAAGACGGTACAGATGGGTGAGAGGGCGCCATGACAAGGAAATGGGAGGCAAATGTGTGACTGGTGAATCTAACAAATATCATCTGCCTAGATCATATCTAGATAGCAAGCAAACTCCTATATAGATAGCCGGCACACTCCCATATAGATAGCCGGCACACTCCTATATAGATAGCCGGCACACTCCCATATAGATAGCCGGCACACTCCTATATAGATAGCCGGCACACTCCCATATAGATAGCCGGCACACTCCTGTATAGATAGCCGGCACACTCCCATATAGATAGCCGGCACACTCCTATATAGATAGCCGGCACACTCCTATATAGATAGCCGGCACACTCCCATATAGATAGCCGGCACACTCCTATATAGATAGCCGGCACACTCCCATATAGATAGCCGGCACACTCCTATATAGATAGCCGGCACACTCCTATATAGATAGCCGGCACACTCCCATATAGATAGCCGGCACACTCCTATATAGATAGCCGGCACACTCCCATATAGATAGCCGGCACACTCCCATATAGATAGCCGGCACACTCCTATATAGATAGCCGGCACACTCCCATATAGATAGCCGGCACACTCCCGTATAGATAGCCGGCACACTCTCGTATAGATAGCCGGCACACTCCCGTATAGATAGCCGGCACACTCCTATATAGATAGCCGGCACACTCCCATATAGATAGCCGGCACACTCCTATATAGATAGCCGGCACACTCCCATATAGATAGCCGGCACACTCCTATATAGATAGCCGGCACACTCCCATATAGATAGCCGGCACACTCCTATATAGATAGCCGGCACACTCCTATATAGATAGCCGGCACACTCCTATATAGATAGCCGGCACACTCCCATATAGATAGCCGGCACACTCCCGTATAGATAGCCGGCACACTCCCGTATAGATAGCCGGCACACTCCCGTATAGATAGCCGGCACACTCCTATATAGATAGCCAGCACACTCCCATATAGATAGCCTGCACACTCCTATATAGATAGCCGGCACACTCCTATATAGATAGCCTGCACACTCCCATATAGATAGCCTGCACACTCCTATATAGATAGCCGGCACACTCCTATATAGATAGCCTGCACACTCCCATATAGATAGCCTGCACACTCCTATATAGATAGCCGGCACACTCCTATATAGATAGCCTGCACACTCCCATATAGATAGCCGGCACACTCCTATATAGATAGCCTGCACACTCCCATATAGATAGCCTGCACACTCCTATATAGATAGCCGGCACACTCCCATATAGATAGCCTGCACACTCCTATATAGATAGCCGGCACACTCCTATATAGATAGCCGGCACACTCCCATATAAATAGCCGGCACACTCCTATATAGATAGCCGGCACACTCCTATATAGATAGCCGGCACACTCCCATATAGATAGCCGGCACACTCCCGTATAGATAGCCGGCACACTCCCGTATAGATAGCCGGCACACTCCCGTATAGATAGCCGGCACACTCCCGTATAGATAGCCGGCACACTCCCGTATAGATAGCCGGCACACTCCCGTATAGATAGCCGGCACACTCCCGTATAGATAGCCGGCACACTCCCGTATAGATAGCCGGCACACTCCTATATAGATAGCCAGCACACTCCCATATAGATAGCCGGCACACTCCTATATACATAGCCGGTACACTCCTATATAGATAGCCGGCACACTCCTATATAGATAGCCGGCACACTCCTATATAGATAGCCGGCACACTCCTATATAGATAGCCGGCACACTCCCATATAGATAGCCGGCACACTCCCATATAGATAGCCGGCACACTCCTATATAGATAGCCGGCACACTCCTATATAGATAGCTAGTACACTCCTATATAGATAGCCGGCACACTCCTATATAGATAGCCGGCACACTCCTATATAGATAGCCGGCACACTCCTATATAGATAACCGGCACACTCCTATATAGATAGCCGGCACACTCCTATATAGATAGCCGGCACACTCCTGTATAGATAGCAAGCAAACTCCTATATAGATAGCTAGTACACTCCTATATAGATAGCCAGTACACTCCTATATAGATAGCAAGCAAACTCCTATATAGATAGCAAGCAAACTCCTATATAGATAGCCGGCACACTCCTATATAGATAGCAAGCAAACTCCTATATAGATAGCCGGCACACTCCTATATAGATAGCCGGCACACTCCCGTATAGATAGCCGGCACACTCCCGTATAGATAGCCGGCACACTCCCGTATAGATAGCCGGCACACTCCCGTATAGATAGCCGGCACACTCCCATATAGATAGCCGGCACACTCCTATATAGATAGCCGGCACACTCCTATATAGATAGCCGGCACACTCCTATATAGATAGCCGGCACACTCCCATATAGATAGCCGGCACACTCCTATATAGATAGCCGGCACACTCCTATATAGATAGCCGGCACACTCCTATATAGATAGCCGGCACACTCCTATATAGATAGCCGGCACACTCCTATATAGATAGCCGGCACACTCCTATATAGATAGCCGGCACACTCCCATATAGATAGCCGGCACACTCCTATATAGATAGCCGGCACACTCCTATATAGATAGCCGGCACACTCCTATATAGATAGCCGGCACACTCCTATATAGATAGCCGGCACACTCCTATATAGATAGCCGGCACACTCCTATATAGATAGCCGGCACACTCCCATATAGATAGCCGGCACACTCCCATATAGATAGCCGGCACACTCCTATATAGATAGCCGGCACACTCCTATATAGATAGCCGGCACACTCCTATATAGATAGCCGGCACACTCCTATATAGATAGCCGGCACACTCCTATATAGATAGCCGGCACACTCCTATATAGATAGCCGGCACACTCCCATATAGATAGCCGGCACACTCCTATATAGATAGCTAGTACACTCCTATATAGATAGCCGGCACACTCCTATATAGATAGCCGGCACACTCCCATATAGATAGCCGGCACACTCCCATATAGATAGCCGGTACACTCCTATATAGATACCCAGCACACTCCCGTATAGATAGCCGGCACACTCCTATATAGGTAGCCGGCACACTCCTATATAGATAGCTGGTACACTCCTATATAGATAGCCGGTACACTCCTATATAGATAACCGGCACACTCCTATATAGATAGCCGGCACACTCCTATATAGATAGCCGGCACAATCCTATATAGATAGCCGGCACACTCCCATATAGATAGCCGGCACACTCCTATATAGGTAGCCGGTACACTCCTATATAGATAGCCGGCACACTCCTATATAGATAGCCGGCACACTCCTATATAGATAGCTGGTACACTCCTATATAGATAGCCGGCACACTCCTATATAGATAGCCGGCACACTCCTATATAGATAGCCGGCACACTCCTATATAGATAGCCGGCACACTCCTATATAGATAGCCAGCACACTCCCATATAGATACCCAGCACACTCCCGTATAGATAGCCGGCACACTCCTATATAGGTAGCCGGTACACTCCTATATAGATAGCCGGCACACTCCTATATAGATAGCCGGCACACTCCTATATAGATAGCCGGCACACTCCTATATAGATATCCGGCACACTCCTATATAGATAGCCGGCACACTCCTATATAGGTAGCCGGTACACTCCTATATAGATAGCCGGCACACTCCTATATAGATAGCCAGTACACTCCTATATAGATAGCCGGCACACTCCTATATAGATAGCCGGCACACTCCTATATAGGTAGCCGGTACACTCCTATATAGATAGCCAGCACACTCCTGTATAGATAGCCGGCAATCTCCTGTATAGATAGCCGGTACACTCCTATATAGATAACCGGCACACTCCTATATAGATAGCTAGTACACTCCTATATAGATAGCCAGCACACTCCTATATAGATAGCCGGCACACTCCTGTATAGATAGCTAGTACACTCCTATATAGATAGCCAGCACACTCCTATATAGATAGCCAGCACACTCCTATATAGGTAGCCGGTACACTCCTATATAGATAGCCAGCACACTCCTGTATAGATAGCTAGTACACTCCTATATAGATAGCCGGTACACTCCTATATAGATAACCGGCACACTCCTATATAGATAGCTAGTACACTCCTATATAGATAGCCAGCACACTCCTATCGGTATAGCTAGCACACTCCTATCGGTATAGCTAGCACACTCCTATCAGTATAGCTAGCACACCCCTATATAGATAGCCAGCACACTCCTATCGGTATAGCCAGCACACCCCTATATAGATAGCCAGCACACTCCTATCGGTATAGCTAGCACACTCCTATCGGTATAGCCAGCACACTCCTATCGGTATAGCCAGCACACTCCTATCGGTATAGCCAGCACACTCCTATCGGTATAGCTAGCATACTGCTATATAGATAACTAGCACACCCCTATCAGTATAGCCAGCACAATCCTATCAATATAGCCAGCACACTCCTATATAGCTAGCTAGCACACTCCTATCGGTATAGCTAGCACACTCCTATCGGTATAGCTAGCACACTCCTATCGGTATAGCTAGCACACTCCTATCGGTATAGCTAGTACACTCCTATATAGATAGCCAGCACACTCCTATCGGTATAGCTAGCACACTCCTATATAGATTGCCAGCACACTCCTATATAGATAGCTAGCACACTACTATCGGTATAGCCAGCACACTACTATTGGTATAGCCAGCACACTGCTATCAGTATAGCTAGCACACTCCTATCGGTATAGCTAGCACACTCATTTCAGTATAGCTAGCACACTCGTATCTAGATAGCCAGCACACTCCTATCGGTATAGCCAGCACACTCCTATCGGTATAGCCAGCACACTCCTATCGGTATAGCCAGCACACTCCTATCAGTATAGCCAGCACACGCCTATCGGTATAGCTAGCACACTCCTATATAGATAGCCAGCACACTCGTATCTAGATAGCCAGCACACTCCTATCGGTATAGCTAGCACACTCCTATCTAGATAGCTTGCTAGTTCATGTCTAACTAGCTCATAGTAGACTAGCTAGCTCAGACTAGTCACAATTCCTAGTTCACAGTTAGCTCGCTGGTTAGTTCATAGTTAGTGTGCGCCCTCATTGTTCTCTAGCTAGCACACTCATAGCTTGTTAGTTAATTCACTCAGAACTAAATGGCTAACTCACTAATATCTAGAAAGCTAGATTGCTCATAGCTAGCTAATAAACTCATATTCGTCCAACTATACCTAACTAGCTCACTTATATCTTGTTGGTCCTTCCTGGCTAGCTTCTCTATAGGTAAATAGCTAGCTAGTTCATATCACGAGACCAATAGCACAAAACACCTATCAATATAGCAGGTAGCAGGGGCTGCAAGGAGATGGGAAATGGCTGATGGGTAATGGGAAGTGCAGAGAGATGATAAGGAAGGAGATAAATGAAAGACAATAACACAACTGACCGTGGCTGGACCCCTAGACCTCAGCCATGACACCTCGGATCCTCACTGCTCCTACAGAGATCTCTAATCTACATGACTAGCAGCAGGACCCAGGAACTCCAAGACAGCAGAACTAAACGGAAATCAAGCAGATATCATCCCACTGTGCCACTAACCTGATTTGGCTGGGGGGGCTACACCTAAGGGCATTGTCTAAGTGGCCCCCTGGTTTTCACCATTAATCCTTGTGCAGTGATCTGGACTTTTCTGCTGGTTTGTAGCTCAGGACAGGCGTAATCTCCGTTTAGTGACAACAGACTCAGATGGGACAAGAGATACTGGTACAAGGATCGACAAGACAGTCAGGGACGTGGTCAGGGGACAAGCTGAGGCTAGGGGTACAAGTCCACAAACAGAGGTAAGGGCAGATGTCACTGCTCAGTACGTTAAACTGGCAGAAGTCCGGGCGAAAGGAGCATGTTCAGACAAAGGCTAATTGGTCAGGAAATGGGCAGACCAACAAACAATAGTGCAACACTTATTGGGAATCAAGGAGCCTTAAATAACCCAGGCACATTGGCCGGGGACTGGTAGCAGGATGCATTCTGGCCCTATAAGAACTGGAAAGAGACAATGGGCTTTTTGTCTTTCTGCTCTATTCCCAGATCTGCTAATTATACTCGGGTTCGGTGGGTGACTCTGATAATCATGTTTTAGTTCAATAATATTGTCTTGTGTTTTTTTTAGCTTATTACTCTTGCCTTCTTGCCCTACGAATAGTCTGTTTGATTTACAATGTTCATTACTAAGGTGGTGCTTATTATTACTTCAGCAACTACTACCACCATCAGGGGTACTGACAAGAGCCGGGTACAATCCAGTGCCCGACCCTCTAGTTATATTTAGGTACTAGGGCAGCTGCAGGCTGGTCTTATTAGGCTGGAAATTACTAAGGTGGTGCTTATTATTACTCCAGCACCTACTACCACCATCAGGGGTACTGACAAGAGCCTGGTACAATCCAGTGCCTGACCCTCTAGTTATATTTAGGTACTAGGGCAGCTGCAGGCTGGTCTTATTAGGCTGGAAATTACTAAGGTGGTGCTTATTATTACTCCAGCACCTACTACCACCATCAGGGGTACTGACAAGAGCCGGGTACAAGCCAGTGCTCAACCCTTTAGTTATATTTAGGTACTAGGGCAGCTGCAAGCTGGACTTATTAGGCTGGAAATTACTAAGGTGGTGCTTATTATTACTCCAGCACCTACTACCACCATCAGGGGTACTGACAAGAGCCGGGTACAAGCCAGTGCTCAACCCTTTAGTTATATTTAGGTACTAGGGCAGCTGCAGGCTGGTGATATTAGGCTGGAAATGACTAAGGTAGTGCTTATTATTACTCCAGCACCCACTACCACCATCAGGGGTACTGACAAGAGCTGGGTAAAATCCAGTGCCTGACCCACTAGTTATATTTAGGTACTAGGGCAGCTGAAGGCTGGTGATATTAGGCTGGAAATGACTAAGGCGGTGCTTATTATTACTCCAGCACTCACTACCACCATCAGGGGTACTGACAAGAGCTGGGTAAAATCCAGTGCCTGACCCACTAGTTATATTTAGGTACTAGGGCAGCTGAAGGCTGGTGATATTAGGCTGGAAATGACTAAGGCGGTGCTTATTATTACTCCAGCACTCACTACCACCATCAGGGGTACTGACAAGAGCTGGGTACAATCCAGTGCCTAACCCACTAGTTATATTTAGGTACTAGGGCAGCTGAAGGCTGGTGATATTAGGCTGGAAATGACTAAGGTGGTGCTTACTTCTCCAGCACCCACTACCACCATCAGGGGTACTGACAAGAGCTGGGTACAATCCAGTGCCTAACCCACTAGTTATATTTAGTTACTAGGGCAGCTGAAGGCTGGTGGTATTAGGCTGGAAATGACTAAGGTGGTGCTTATTATTACTCCATCACCCACTACCACCATAAGGGGTACTGACAAGAGCTGGGTACAATCCAGTGCCTGACCCACTAGTTATATTTAGGTACTAGGGCAGCTGAAGGCTGGTGATATTAGGCTGGAAATGACTAAGGTGGTGCTTATTATTACTCCAGCACCCACTACCACCATCAGGGGTACTGACAAGAGCTGGGTACAATCCAGTGCCTGACCCACTAGTTATATTTAGGTACTAGGGCAGCTGCAGACTGGACTTATTACCTGGAAATTACTAAGGCGGTGCTTATTATTACTCCAGCACCCACTACCACCATCAGGGGTACTTACAAGAGCTGGGTACAATCTAGTGCCTGACCCACTAGTTATATTTAGGTACTAGGGCAGCTGCAGGCTGGTGTTATTAGGCTGGAAATGACTAAGGTGGTGCTTATTATTACTCCAGCACCCACTACCACCATCAGGGGTACTTACAAGAGCTGGGTACAAGCCAGTGCCTGACCCACTAGTTATATTTAGGTACTAGGGCAGCTGCAGGCTGGTGTTATTAGGCTGGAAAAGCCCCAGAACTATGCGTATTTCCCACCCCGGGTATATCCAGGCTGCTGCTGTGTTACTGTACCTAGTTGGTTGAGCCCCGGGCTTGAAACAAAACTGAACTGGTTCATTCATCTTTAATCATGACACATAGAATACAGACAGCGGGACATTCATCTGCTCATGACAACAAATAATAGGACATTTGTCTAAAGAGAAGTACAGGCAGAACATACAGAAGGTCACGACACACAGGAATATAGGCGCAAGCTAAAGCATTGCTCAGGCAGGGCGTGGTAAAAGAAGTGGACTACTATAGACATAGACAGGCAGAGATTGGCAGGATTCTCTCGCAGGTGAGCAAACAAAACCTTAAAGAAACAGAACTGTGTGCCCAGCTAGTCTGTGTCAGATACATCTAATATTGCTATATACACTACTGTATACAGATGATATTACTATAGATATTTCTTGTGGACTGAGCAGTTTTTGTTTAATATTTGGCTGACTACGTGGTCATAGTGTAGTCAGGTGGACCACTCACCCCTAACCTATCACAAATACGACCAGGCGACCCCCATCACAATAGGTTACCTGACAGATCCTGGAGTTTGGCAATTCCTTCATTCCCGAAACATCCATCGTGACTCAGCACCATTGTGATGACCACAAACACAAGGAACCTGTTCATATCTCGACCCTGTAGGTACAGATCTGACATCAGTGTGTGGAATAGGTGAGTATGTGGTCTGCAGATGATCTCATTGCTCACCACTCTGCAGCACATTGCTCACAGCACAACTCATATAGCGATAATTACTAAGATGGATGGAAAAAATTGCAGCAGGAATGATGAGATGATGACAACTGTAAGGACCCCCCCCCCAACCCATCCCACATGGAAAAGCTGAACTTCACTGAAATGTCCCATTTTATGCAAATTTGCATGAGCCCCACCTTCGCAGAGTTGCTGAATATGCAGATTCGCCTTTGATAGGTCTGGAAAAGCTGGGTAAGAATGGCAGGAGGAGCTGTAATAGTGATCATATTGGTTGTCACCCATCTTTCCTAGGTATGATCTCCCTATGCTGTTACTCCTTGTCCCCATATCAGTTCTGCTCCACAATGGCGGTATTGTCCATATTCTGGAGGTCGCGGTGACCCATGATCCTCTCAGTGCTAATTACTTTCTGTCTCGGGATTGTTCCCGTTGTGCTGCCCCCAGAGGTGTGAAGTGTCGCCTCGTCCTCGCTCACAGCTCGGTAATGATAATTCATCTCTATTATTCATGGACCCCATGACATAAGATCAGTCCTGAACTGACCCCGACATGTCACATGGACACCAGCAGCACACAGGTTAATATCAATGGCTTACATAGGATCAGCGAGTCATATATGTACATGGAGGAATATACACCGCACACTACATCACGTATATACTCTTCTATACGGTTACAGAAGCCTTCTGTCATATGTGTAGCCATGAAGGTCTAAGGTCACCGGGGTGTACAGGTCAGTAACCGGAGAACACGCAACGACACTGAGAAGGATACAGAGAGCCCTCCCCCGAGGAGACGGGTATAGGAGAAGATATCACACATTGTAACACAATACACAAATATCATCAAAACAAGAAAGTATATGCCGTATATATAGACAGATGTGTGTATATATAGATGTGTGTGGAGTGTATACTGTACTGTACATATAGATGTATGATGCCAGTAGATATTATATGGGTGTATATACAGGTAGTGTGTATATATATATATATATATATATATATATATATATATATATATATATATATAGATGTACCTGTCGACCTTACACTCACCTGTGGACTGTGATGCTCCTGACTTTGTCCAGCCGCTCCTCCTCTGCTCTGTCTCTCTTGCCCCGCTCTCTGCTCTGTCTCTCGCCCTGTTCTGTCTCTCTCACCCTGCTCTGTCTCTCTCACCCCGCTCTCCGCTCTGTCTTTCTCGCCCTGTTCTGTCTCTCTCGCCCCACTCTCGGCTCTGTCTCTCTCACCCTGCTCTGTCTCTCTCGCCCTGCTCTCAGCTGTCTCTTGCCCTGTTCTGTCTCTCTCGCCCTGCTCTGTCTCTCTTGCCCCGCTCTCTGCTCTGTTTCTCTTGCCCTGCTCTGTCTCTCTCGCCCCGCTCTCGGCTCTCTCTCTCTCGCCCTGTTCTGTCTCTCTCACCCTGCTCTGTCTCTCTCACCCCGCTCTCCGCTCTGTCTTTCTCGCCCTGTTCTGTCTCTCTCGCCCCGCTCTCCGCTCTGTCTCTCTCGCCCCGCTCTCTGCTGTCTCTCGCCCTGCTCTGTCTCTCTCACCCTGCTCTGTCTCTCTCGCCCCGCTCTCCGCTCTGTCTCTCTCGCCCCGCTCTCTGCTGTCTCTCGCCCTGCTCTGTCTCTCTTGCCCCGCTCTCTGCTCTGTTTCTCTTGCCCTGCTCTGTCTCTCTCGCCCCGCTCTCAGCTCTGTCTCTCACCCTGTTCTGTCTCTCACCCTGTTCTGTCTCTCTCGCCCCACTCTCCGCTCTGTCTCTCTCGCCCCGCGCTCCGCTCTGTCTCTCTCGCCCCACTCTCCGCTCTGTCTCTCTCGCCCCGCGCTTCGCTCTGTCTCTCTCGCCCTGTTCTGTCTCTCTCACCCTGTTCTGTCTCTCTTGTCCCACTCTCCGCTCTGTCTCTCTCGCCCTGTTCTGTCTCTCACCCTGCTCTGTCTCTCTCGCCCCGCTCTCTGCTCTGTCTCTCTCGCCCTGTTCTGTCTCTCACCCTGCTCTGTCTCTCTCGCCCCGCTCTCTGCTCTGTCTCTCTCACCCCGCTCTCTGCTCTGTCTCTTTCACCCCGCTCTCTGCTCTGTCTCTCTTGCCCTGTTCTGTCTCTCTTGCCCTGCTCTGTCTCTCTCGCCCCACTCTCGGCTCTGTCTCTCTCGCCCTGCTCTGTTTCTCTCGCCCTGCTCTGTCTCTCTCGCCCCGCTCTCGGCTCTGTCTCTCTTGCCCCGCTCTGTCTCTCTCGCCCTGCTCTGTCTCTCTCGCCCCGCTCTGTCTCTCTCGCCCCACTCTCGGCTCTGTCTCTCTCGCCCCGCTCTTGGCTCTGTCTCTCTCGCCCCGCTCTCAGCTCTGTTTCTCTCGCCCTGTTCTGTCTCTCTTGCCCTGTTCTGTCTCTCTCGCCCTGTTCTGTCTCTCACCCTGCTCTGTCTCTCTCGCCCCGCTCTGTCTCTCTCGCCCCACTCTCGGCTCTGTCTCTCTCACCCTGCTCTGTCTCTCTCGCCCCGCTCTCCGCTCTCTCACCCCGCTCTCCGCTCTGTCTCTCTTGCCCTGCTCTGTCTCTCTCGCCCCGCTCTCCGCTCTCTCGCCCCGCTCTCCCTCTCTTGCCCTGTTCTGTCTCTCTCGCCCTGTTCTGTCTCTCTCGCCCTGTTCTGTCTCTCACCCTGCTCTGTCTCTCTCGCCCCGCTCTGTCTCTCTCGCCCCGCTCTCGGCTCTGTCTCTCTCGCCCCGCTCTCGGCTCTGTCTCTCTCGCCCCGCTCTCGGCTCTGTCTCTCTCGCCCCGCTCTCGGCTCTGTCGCTTCTGTCAGATTGTTGCGCCTTTTATGTTATTCTCAGTTACTTAATAACAATTACTGTAGCACTCCCAGCGTAACCTCACAAATCACAGGGGGGGGGGGGGCTGCGGCAGCGCCACCTGCTGTCCACCCCGCACATCACACGCTACACACCTGACATTGCAGCCCCTACTACAGACCAGCAGCCCATCTGACACACTATTAACCCTTCTGTACCTGCAGACATTCCTTTTGCGCTGCAGCGACCGCTCTCCGGCCACAAAACAATTAGACACCAAAATAATTAAAATCGACTCAGCTTTAAAATGAAAACTGATATTGGACATAAGACTGTAAAGGGGGTGCGGGGCGAAATCCTGAGGCAGCGGGGATGTGTGTGACCCCCGTCTAGGGCTGCCCCCGCTGTCTGCTCTGCACTGATAACACCCCCACATACACAAGTGCGGTCACCCCGCAGCAATGTCACGTCATACAACAAGATCTGTCACTAACAGAACGCCTCCTCCAAAATCTGAGACCCCAGAACTCCTGGAGACGTCTCCTGTCACATCATCAAAGATTCTGCTTTTATTTGTTTCTTGGAAAGCTTAGTGACCTGTAATGGCGGCCATACTGACTGTCACCCAGCTTTGCCAACCGCAGATATCACTATGACATTCTGACGGAGTTCAGGAACTTCCAGGAATATTCAGGTTTTGCTCTTTCCGAGGATTGTAAAGAAACAAATAATTACAGATGTAATAAGTGTCATTCAGTGCAGCGGAGCGGAGCGTGTAATACCGCACAACACTGACATGTCACATCATCATGTGTCACTGCAGGGAAGACAGGGGGCGACACAACAAGCAACCCCCACTGCCAGAGCCTGCAGTATAACACACTGCATCATATCAGAAGAATCTAATCTCTATATCACACACAATGTATCACTCCCATCATCCCTGACCCAGGAGCTGACAATCTAATCTCTATATCACACACAATGTATCACTCCCATCATCCCTGACCCCAGGAGCTGACAATCTAATCTCTATATCACACAATGTATCACTCCCATCATCCCTGACCCCAGGATCTGACAATCTAATCTCTATATCACACACAATGTATCACTCCCATCATCCCTGACCCCAGGAGCTGACACTCTAATCTCTATATCACACACAATGTATCACTCCCATCATCCCTGACCCCAGGAGCTGACAATCTAATCTCTATATCACACAATGTATCACTCCCATCATCCCTGACCCCAGGATCTGACAATCTAATCTCTATATCACACACAATGTATCACCCCCATCATCCCTGACCCCAGGAGCTGACAATCTAATCTCTATATCACACAATGTATCACTCCCATCATCCCTGACCCCAGGAGCTGACAATCTAATCTCTATATCACACACAATGTATCACTCCCATCATCCCTGACCCCAGGAGCTGACAATCTAATCTCTATATCACACACAATGTATCACTCCCATCATCCCTGACCCCAGGAGCTGACAATCTAATCTCTATATCACACACAATGTATCACTCCCATCATCCCTGACCCCAGGAGCTGACACTCTAATCTCTATATCACACACAATGTATCACTCCCATCATCCCTGACCCCAGGAGCTGACAATCTAATCTCCATATCACACACAATGTATCACTCCCATCATCCCTGACCCCAGGAGCTGACAATCTAATCTCTATATCACACACAATGTATCACCCCCATCATCCCTGACCCCAGGAGCTGACACTCTAATCTCTATATCACACACACAATGTATCACTCCCATCATCCCTGACCCCAGGAGCTGACAATCTAATCTCTATATCACATACAATGTATCACTCCCATCATCCCTGACCTCAGGAGCTGACACTCTAATCTCTATATCACACACAATGTATCACTCCCATCATCCCTGACCCCAGGAGCTGACACTCTAATCTCTATATCACACACACAATGTATAACTCCCATCATCCCTGACCCCAGGAGCTGACACTCTAATCTCTATATCACACACAATGTATCACCCCCATCATCCCTGACCCCAGGAGCTGACACTCTAATCTCTATATCACACACAATGTATCACTCCCATCATCCCTGACCCCAGGAGCTGACACTCTAATCTCTATATCACACACAATGTATCACTCCCATCATCCCTGACCCCAGGAGCTGACAATCTAATCTCCATATCACACACAATGTATCACTCCCATCATCCCTGACCCCAGGAGCTGACAATCTAATCTCTATATCACACACAATGTATCACCCCCATCATCCCTGACCCCAGGAGCTGACACTCTAATCTCTATATCACACACACAATGTATCACTCCCATCATCCCTGACCCCAAGAGCTGACAATCTAATCTCTATATCACACACAATGTATCACTCCCATCATCCCTGACCTCAGGAGCTGACAATCTAATCTCTATATCACACACAATGTATCACTTCCATCATCCCTGACCCCAGGAGCTGACACTCTAATCTCTATATCACACACACAATGTATAACTCCCATCATCCCTGACCCCAGGAGCTGACAATCTAATCTCTATATCACACACAATGTATCACTCCCATCATCCCTGACCCCAGGAGCTGACACTCTAATCTCTATATCACACACACAATGTATAACTCCCATCATCCCTGACCCCAGGAGCTGACACTCTAATCTCTATATCACACACAATGTATCACCCCCATCATCCCTGACCCCAGGAGCTGACACTCTAATCTCTATATCACACACAATGTATCACCCCCATCATCCCTGACCCCAGGAGCTGACAATCTAATCTCTATATCACACACAATGTATCACTCCCATCATCCCTGACCCCAGGTGCTGACACTCTAATCTCTATATCACACAATGTATCACTCCCATCATCCCTGACCCCAGGAGCTGACAATCTAATCTCCATATCACACAATGTATCACTCCCATCATCCCTGACCCCAGGAGCTGACAATCTAATCTCTATATCACACACAATGTATCACTCCCATCATCCCTGACCCCAGGAGCTGACAATCTAATCTCTATATCACACACAATGTATCACCCCCATCATCCCTGACCCAGGAGCTGACACTCTAATCTCTATATCACACACAATGTATCACTCCCATCATCCCTGACCCCAGGAGCTGACACTCTAATCTCTATATCACACACACAATGTATCACTCCCATCATCCCTGACCCCAGGAGCTGACACTCTAATCTCTATATCACTCCCATCATCCCTGACCCCAGGAGCTGACAATCTAATCTCTATATCACACAATGTATCACTCCCATCATCCCTGACCCCAGGAGCTGACAATCTAATCTCTATATCACACAATGTATCACTCTCATCATCCCTGACCCCAGGAGCTGACAATCTAATCTCTATATCACAAACACAATGTATCACTCCCATCATCCCTGACCCGAGGAGCTGACAATCTAATCTCTATATCACACACAATGTATCACTCCCATCATCCCTGACCCCAGGAGCTGACAATCTAATCTCTATATCACAAACACAATGTATCACTCCCATCATCCCTGACCCCAGGAGCTGACACTCTAATCTCTATATCACACACAATGTATCACTCCCATCATCCCTGACCCCAGGAGCTGACACTCTAATCTCTATATCACACACAATGTATCACTCCCATCATCCCTGACCCAGGAGCTGACAATCTAATCTCTATATCACACACAATGTATCACTCCCATCATCCCTGACCCAGGAGCTGACACTCTAATCTCTATATCACACACAATGTATCACTCCCATCATCCATGACCCCAGGAGCTGACACTCTAATCTCTATATCACACACAATGTATCACTCCCATCATCCCTGACCCCAGGAGCTGACAATCTAATCTCCATATCACACACAATGTATCACTCCCATCATCCCTGGCCCAGGAGCTGACAATCTAATCTCTATATCACACAATGTATCACTCCCATCATCCCTGACCCCAGGAGCTGACAATCTAATCTCTATATCACACACAATGTATCACCCCCATCATCCCTGACCCCAGGAGCTGACAATCTAATCTCTATATCACACACAATGTATCACTCCCATCATCCCTGACCCAGGAGCTGACAATCTAATCTCTATATCACACACACAATGTATCACTCCCATCATCCCTGACCCCAGGAGCTGACAATCTAATCTCTATATCACACACACAATGTATCACTCCCATCATCCCTCACCCCAGGAGCTGACACTCTAATCTCTATATCACACACGATGTATCACTCCCATCATCCCTGACCCCAGGAGCTGACACTCTAATCTCTATATCCCACACACAATGTATCACTCCCATCATCCCTGACCCCAGGAGCTGACAATCTAATCTCTATATCACACAATGTATCACTCCCATCATCCCTGACCCCAGGAGCTGACAATCTAATCTCTATATCACACAATGTATCACTCCCATCATCCCTGACCCCAGGAGCTGACAATCTAATCTCTATATCACACACAATGTATCACTCCCATCATCCCTGACCCCAGGAGCTGACAATCTAATCTCTATATCACACACAATGTATCACCCCCATCATCCCTGACCCCAGGAGCTGACACTCTAATCTCTATATCACACACAATGTATCACTCCCATCATCCCTGACCCCAGGAGCTGACAATCTAATCTCTATATCACACAGAATGTATCACTCCCATCATCCCTGACCCCAGGAGCTGACAATCTAATCTCTATATCACACACAATGTATCACCCCCATCATCCCTGACCCCAGGAGCTGACAATCTAATCTCTATATCACACACAATGTATCACCCCCATCATCCCTGACCCCAGGAGCTGACAATCTAATCTCTATATCACACAATGTATCACTCCCATCATCCCTGACCCCAGGAGCTGACACTCTAATCTCTATATCACACACAATGTATCACTCCCATCATCCCTGACCCCAGGAGCTGACACTCTAATCTCTATATCACACAATGTATCACTCCCATCATCCCTGACCCCAGGAGCTGACAATCTAATCTCTATATCACACACACAATGTATCACCCCCATCATCCCTGACCCCAGGAGCTGACACTCTAATCTATATATCACACAATGTATCACCCCCATCATCCCTGACCCCAGGAGCTGACACTCTAATCTCTATATCACACACACAATGTATCACCCCCATCATCCCTGACCCCAGGAGCTGACAATCTAATCTCTATATCACACACAATGTATCACCCCCATCATCCCTGACCCCAGGAGCTGACACTCTAATCTATATATCACACAATGTATCACCCCCATCATCCCTGACCCCAGGAGCTGACAATCTAATCTCTATATCACACACACAATGTATCACTCCCATCATCCCTGACCCCAGGAGCTGACAATCTAATCTCTATATCACACACACAATGTACCACTCCCATCATCCCTGAACCCAGAAGCTGACACTCTAATCTCTATATCACACACAATGTATCACTCCCATCATCCCTGAACGCAGGAGCTGACAATCTAATCTCTATATCACACACACAATGTATCACTCCCATCATCCCTGACCCCAGGAGCTGACACTCTAATCTCTATATCACACACAATGTATCACTCCCATCATCCCTGACCCCAGGAGCTGACACTCTAATCTCTATATCACACACACAATGTATCACTCCCATCATCCCTGACCCCAGGAGCTGACAATCTAATCTCTATATCACACACAATGTATCACTCCCATCATCCCTGACCCCAGGAGCTGACAATCTAATCTCTATATCATACACATTGTATCACTCCCATCATCCCTGACCCCAGGAGCTGACAATCTAATCTCTATATCACACAATGTATCACTCCCATCATCCCTGACCCCAGGAGCTGACACTCTAATCTCTATATCACACACAATGTATCACCCCCATCATCCCTGACCCCAGGAGCTGACACTCTAATCTCTATATCACACACAATGTATCACCCCCATCATCCCTGACCCCAGGAGCTGACACTCTAATCTCTATATCACACACAATGTATCACCCCCATCATCCCTGACCCCAGGAGCTGACAATCTAATCTCTATATCACACACAATGTATCACTCCCATCATCCCTGACCCCAGGAGCTGACAATCTAATCTCTATATCACAAACACAATGTATCACTCCCATCATCCCTCACCCCAGGAGCTGACAATCTAATCTCTATATCACACACAATGTATCACTCCCATCATCCCTGACCCCAGGAGCTGACAATCTAATCTCTATATCACACACAATGTATCACTCCCATCATCCCTGACCCCAGGAGCTGACAATCTAATCTCTATATCACACACAATGTATCACCCCCATCATCCCTGACCCCAGGAGCTGACAATCTAATCTCTATATCACACACAATGTATCACTCCCATCATCCCTGACCCCAGGAGCTGACAATCTAATCTCTATATCACAAACACAATGTATCACTCCCATCATCCCTGACCCCAGGAGCTGACAATCTAATCTCTATATCACACACAATGTATCACTCCCATCATCCCTGACCCCAGGAGCTGACAATCTAATCTCTATATCACACACAATGTATCACTCCCATCATCCCTGACCCCAGGAGCTGACAATCTAATCTCTATATCACACACACAATGTATCACTCCCATCATCCCTGACCCCAGGAGCTGACAATCTAATCTCTATATCACACACACAATGTACCACTCCCATCATCCCTGAACCCAGAAGCTGACACTCTAATCTCTATATCACACACACAATGTATCACTCCCATCATCCCTGACCCCAGGAGCTGACACTCTAATCTCTATATCACACACAATGTATCACTCCCATCATCCCTGACCCTAGGAGCTGACACTCTAATCTCTATATCACACACAATGTATCACTCCCATCATCCCTGACCCTAGGAGCTGAAGCTCTAATCTCTATATCACATACAATGTATCACCCCCATCATCCCTGACCCCAGGAGCTGACAATCTAATCTCTATATCACACACAATGTATCACTCCCATCATCCCTGACCCTAGGAGCTGAAGCTCTAATCTCTATATCACACACAATGTATCACTCCCATCATCCCTGACCCCAGGAGCTGACAATCTAATCTCTATATCACACACAATGTATCACTCCCATCATCCCTGACCCCAGGAGCTGACAATCTAATCTCTATATCACACACAATGTATCACTCCCATCATCCCTGACCCCAGGAGCTGACAATCTAATCTCTATATCACACACAATGTATCACTCCCATCATCCCTGACCCCAGGAGCTGACAATCTAATCTCTATATCACACACAATGTATCACTCCCATCATCCCTGACCCAGGAGCTGACAATCTAATCTCTATATCACACACAATGTATCACTCCCATCATCCCTGACCCCAGGAGCTGACAATCTAATCTCTATATCACACACAATGTATCACTCCCATCATCCCTGACCCCAGGAGCTGACAATCTAATCTCTATATCACACACAATGTATCACCCCCATCATCCCTGACCCCAGGAGCTGACAATCTAATCTCTATATCACACACACAATGTATCACCCCCATCATCCCTGACCCAGGAGCTGACAATCTAATCTCTATATCACACAATGTATCACTCCCATCATCCCTGACCCCAGGAGCTGACACTCTAATCTCTATATCACACACAATGTATCACTCCCATCATCCCTGACCCCAGGAGCTGACAATCTAATCTCTATATCACACACAATGTATCACTCCCATCATCCCTGACCCCAGGAGCTGACAATCTAATCTCTATATCACACACAATGTATCACCCCCATCATCCCTGACCCCAGGAGCTGACACTCTAATCTCTATATCACACACAATGTATCACCCCCATCATCCCTGACCCCAGGAGCTGACAATCTAATCTCTATATCACACACAATGTATCACTCCCATCATCCCTGACCCCAGGAGCTGACAATCTAATCTCTATATCACACACAATGTATCACTCCCATCATCCCTGACCCAGGAGCTGACAATCTAATCTCTATATCACACACAATGTATCACTCCCATCATCCCTGACCCCAGGAGCTGACAATCTAATCTCTATATCACACACAATGTATCACTCCCATCATCCCTGACCCCAGGAGCTGACAATCTAATCTCTATATCACACACAATGTATCACCCCCATCATCCCTGACCCCAGGAGCTGACAATCTAATCTCTATATCACACACAATGTATCACTCCCATCATCCCTGACCCCAGGAGCTGACAATCTAATCTCTATATCACACACAATGTATCACTCCCATCATCCCTGACCCCAGGAGCTGACAATCTAATCTCTATATCACACACAATGTATCACTCCCATCATCCCTGACCCCAGGAGCTGACAATCTAATCTCTATATCACACACAATGTATCACTCCCATCATCCCTGACCCAGGAGCTGACAATCTAATCTCTATATCACACACAATGTATCACTCCCATCATCCCTGACCCCAGGAGCTGACAATCTAATCTCTATATCACACACAATGTATCACTCCCATCATCCCTGACCCCAGGAGCTGACAATCTAATCTCTATATCACACACAATGTATCACCCCCATCATCCCTGACCCCAGGAGCTGACAATCTAATCTCTATATCACACACAATGTATCACTCCCATCATCCCTGACCCCAGGAGCTGACACTCTAATCTCTATATCACACAATGTATCACTCCCATCATCCCTGACCCCAGGAGCTGACAATCTAATCTCTATATCACACACAATGTATCACTCCCATCATCCCTGACCCCAGGAGCTGACAATCTAATCTCTATATCACACACAATGTATCACTCCCATCATCCCTGACCCCAGGAGCTGACAATCTAATCTCTATATCACACACAATGTATCACTCCCATCATCCCTGACCCCAGGAGCTGACAATCTAATCTCTATGTCACACAAAACAAATCAATCCTGCAAATGTGACCAGCCTCAGGACTGGAAGATAACTGTACACTTTATGAGAAAATAGAGCACATTACCATCATGTCTCCATTTTTTATCTAATTCAGTAAAAGTTACAAAGTAACCTGAAATAATACAACAGATTATACAGTCACCACTAGAGGGAGCTCACTACATACAGATTATACAGTCACCACTAGGAGGCTCTCACTACATACAGATTATACAGTCACCACTAGGAGGAGCTCACTACATACAGATTATACAGTCACCACTAGGAGGCTCTCACTACATACAGATTATACAGTCACCACTAGGAGGAGCTCACTACATACAGATTATACAGTCACCACTAGAGGGAGCTCACTACATACAGATTATACAGTCACCACTAGGAGGCTCTCACTACATACAGATTATACAGTCACCACTAGGAGGAGCTCACTACATACAGATTATACAGTCACCACTAGGGGGAGCTCACTACATACAGATTATACAGTCACCACCAGGGGGAGCTCACTACATACAGATTATACAGTCACCACTAGGAGGAGCTCACTACATACAGATTATACAGTCACCACTAGGGGGCGCTCACTACATACAGATTATACAGTCACCACTAGGGGGCGCTCACTACATACAGATTATACAGTCACCACTAGGGGGAGCTCACTACATACAGATTATACAGTCACCACTAGGGGGAGCTCTCTACATACAGATTATACAGTCACCACTAGGAGGAGCTCACTACATACAGATTATACAGTCACCACTAGGGGGAGCTCATTACATACAGATTATACGGTCACCACTAGGGGGCGCTCACTACATACAGATTATACAGTCACCACTAGGGAGTGCTCACTACATACAGATTATACAGTCACCACTAGGAGGAACTCACTACATACAGATTATACAGTCACCACTAGGGGGAGGAGCTCACTACATACAGATTATACAGTCACCACTAGAGGGAGCTCACTACATACAGATTATACAGTCACCACTAGGGGGAGCTCACTACATACAGATTATACAGTCACCACTAGAGGGAGCTCACTACATACAGATTATACAGTCACCACTAGGAGGCTCTCACTACATACAGATTATACAGTCACCACTAGGAGGAGCTCACTACATACAGATTATACAGTCACCACTAGGGGGAGCTCACTACATACAGATTATACAGTCACCACCAGGGGGAGCTCACTACATACAGATTATACAGTCACCACTAGGAGGAGCTCACTACATACAGATTATACAGTCACCACTAGGGGGCGCTCACTACATACAGATTATACAGTCACCACTAGGGGGCGCTCACTACATACAGATTATACAGTCACCACTAGGGGGAGCTCACTACATACAGATTATACAGTCACCACTAGGGGGAGCTCTCTACATACAGATTATACAGTCACCACTAGGAGGAGCTCACTACATACAGATTATACAGTCACCACTAGGGGGAGCTCTCTACATACAGATTATACGGTCACCACTAGGGGGCGCTCACTACATACAGATTATACAGTCACCACTAGGGAGTGCTCACTACATACAGATTATACAGTCACCACTAGGAGGAACTCACTACATACAGATTATACAGTCACCACTAGGGGGAGGAGCTCACTACATACAGATTATACAGTCACCACTAGAGGGAGCTCACTACATACAGATTATACAGTCACCACTAGGAGGAGGTCACTACATACAGATTATGCAGTCACCACTAGGGGGAGCTCACTACATACAGATTATACAGTCACCACTAGGGGGAGCTCAGTATATACAGATTATACAGTCACCACTAGGGGGAGCTCACTACATACAGATTATACAGTCACCACTAGGGGGAGCTCACTACATACAGATTATACAGTCACCACTAGGGGGAGCTCACTACATACAGATTATACAGTCACCACTAGGAGGAGCTCACTACATACAGATTATACAGTCACCACTAGGGGGAGCTCACTACATACAGATTATACAGTCACCACTAGGGGGAGCTCACTACATACAGTATATACAGTCACCACTAGGGGGAGCTCACTACATACAGTATATACAGTCACCACTAGGAGGAGCTCACTACATACAGATTATACAGTCACCACTAGGAGGAGCTCACTACATACAGATTATACAGTCACCACTAGGGGGAGCTCACTACATACAGATTATACAGTCACCACTAGGGGGAGCTCACTACATACAGTATATACAGTCACTACTAGGAGGAGCTCACTACATACAGATTATACAATCACCACTAGGAGGAGCTCACTACATACAGATTATACAGTCACCACTAGGAGGAGCTCACTACATACAGATTATACAGTCACCACTAGGAGGAGCTCACTACATACAGATTATACAGTCACCACTAGGAGGAGCTCACTACATACAGATTATACAGTCACCACTAGGAGGAGCTCACTACATACAGATTATACAGTCACCACTAGGAGGAGCTCACTACATACAGATTATACAGTCACCACTAGGGGGAGCTCACTACATACAGATTATACAGTCACCACTAGTGGGAGTTTATTATATATTGACTTCAGTCAGCAGACTACAGTAGGATTTTTGTCTCTAGGCTCTGCTATATTGAATTGTTCATACAATTAAAACGGAGGTGTGGCTAAATTTTGGCCTAGATTGACAATCGGGTTGGTGCAACACTGAATCTGCAGGGATACATTGATGGAATTGGATATGGCTGTATCATAGATATATAGAGTACACCTGTCATCACCTTGTGACTGTACCTGAGGCCTTGTCTCCAATTCAGACTCCTATGATCATTTATTGTCTGAGTTCTGTGCTCTGTTATATAAGGAGATGATAGTTAATAATTCTCAGTTTTTCTGTCACATCAAACATGTAGTTACAGGACGCTGCCACCGCCCCTCACTATTGGGTATTGATCGGCCCTTGGGTTCATACAACTCAAGGTTTTTGTGCTGGCTGGGGGCCAGGGGAGGATTTGGCTGCTGACTGTGCAGCGACCTCTGATCAGCTTGTGGGGGGGATCTGTCCACTTAGGCCCTTGTGGGATTTGGTTGTGTGTGTAATGCGTGGTGTCAGCTGTAAGCCCCGGATTATCCTGGAAAGGGACTCTCCTCAATCTCTTATGTCTTAGAGAGGCAAAATCTTGGGCACAGGCTGCTCCGCTCCGCACCTTCGCAGGACACCATGCCGCTCAGCAGGTCCCTCTCCGTCACCTCCCTCAATGGCCTCCCACAGTGGGATGAAGAGGATCTCCCCATAGAAGATCTCCTGCTCTTTGAAATTTCATGGGAGGTCACCAACAAAGGTAACCAAAAGGGAGCAAAAGAGGGGGTAACCCTGATAGAAATGCAAGGGTTACATGGGCACACCACCTAAGGAATAATAGGAAGAGGCTCGTGGAGAGTAGTTAGCATCTACCTGGTCTTAAATGACTGATAACAGATAGTAATAGATTGTATTCCCCTGTCCTACAGTCGGCCTCTCCCCTCCTGACATGGCTGATAACAGATAGTAATAGATTGTATTCCCCTGTCCTACAGTCGGCCTCTCCCCTCCTGACATGGCTGATAACAGATAGTAATAGATTGTATTCCCCTGTCCTACAGTCGGCCTCTCCTCTCCTGACATGGCTGATACCAGATAGTAATAGATTGTATTCCCCTGTCCTACAGTCGGCCTCTCCTCTCCTGACATGGCTGATAACAGATAGTAATAGATTGTATTCCCCTCTCCTACAGTCGGCCTCTCCTCTCCTGACATGGCTGATAACAGATAGTAATAGATTGTATTCTCCTGTCCTACAGTCGGCCTCTCCTCTCCTGACATGGCTGATAACAGATAGTAATAGATTGTATTCCCCTGTCCTACAGTCGGCCTCTCCTCTCCTGACATGGCTGATAACAGATAGTAATAGATTGTATTCCCCTGTCCTACAGTCGGCCTCTCCTCTCCTGACATGGCTGATAACAGATAGTAATAGATTGTATTCCCCTGTCCTACAGTCGGCCTCTCCTCTCCTGACATGGCTGATAACAGATAGTAATAGATT
This sequence comes from Leptodactylus fuscus, assembly GCF_031893055.1. Taxonomy (NCBI): domain Eukaryota; kingdom Metazoa; phylum Chordata; class Amphibia; order Anura; family Leptodactylidae; genus Leptodactylus; species Leptodactylus fuscus. The sequence continues at coordinate 40,863 of NW_027440583.1, forward strand.
GTATTCCCCTGTCCTACAGTCGGCCTCTCCTGACATGGCTGATAACAGATAGTAATAGATTGTATTCCCCTGTCCTAAAGTCGGCCTCTCCCCTCCTGACATGGCTGATAACAGATAGTAATAGATTGTATTCCCCTGTCCTACAGTCGGCCTCTCCTGACATGGCTGATAACAGATAGTAATAGATTGTATTCCCCTGTCCTACAGTCGGCCTCTCCTCTCCTGACATGGCTGATAACAGATAGTAATAGATTGTATTCTCCTGTCCTACAGTCGGCCTCTCCTCTCCTGACATGGCTGATAACAGATAGTAATAGATTGTATTCCCCTGTCCTACAGTCGGCCTCTCCCCTCCTGACATGGCTGATAACAGATAGTAATAGACTGTATTCTCCTGTCCTACAGTCGGCCTCTCCTCTCCTGACATGGCTGATAACAGATAGTAATAGATTGTATTCCCCTGTCCTACAGTCGGCCTCTCCTCTCCTGACATGGCTGATAACAGATAGTAATAGATTGTATTCTCCTGTACTACAGTCGGCCTCTCCTGACATGGCTGATAACAGATAGTAATAGATTGTATTCCCCTGTCCTACAGTCGGCCTCTCCTCTCCTGACATGGCAGATAACAGATAGTAATAGATTGTATTCCCCTGTCCTACAGTCGGCCTCTCCTCTCCTGACATGGCAGATAACAGATAGTAATAGATTGTATTCCCCTGTCCTACAGTCGGCCTCTCCTGACATGGCTGATAACAGATAGTAATAGATTGTATTCCCCTGTACTACAGTCGGCCTCTCCCCTCCTGACAGGTAAGATAACAGATAGTAATAGATTGTATTCCCCTGTCCTACAGTCGGCCTCTCCCCTCCTGACATGGCTGATAACAGATAGTAATAGACTGTATTCTCCTGTCCTACAGTCGGCCTCTCCTCTCCTGACATGGCTGATAACAGATAGTAATAGATTGTATTCCCCTGTCCTACAGTCGGCCTCTCCTCTCCTGACATGGCAGATAACAGATAGTAATAGATTGTATTCCCCTGTCCTACAGTCGGCCTCTCCTGACATGGCTGATAACAGATAGTAATACATTGTATTCCCCTGTCCTACAGTCGGCCTCCCCTGACATGGCTGATAACAGATAGTAATAGATTGTATTCCCCTGTCCTACAGTCGGCCTCTCCTGACATGGCTGATAACAGATAGTAATAGATTGTATTCCCCTGTCCTACAGTCGGCCTCTCCTCTCCTGACATGGCAGATAACAGATAGTAATAGATTGTATTCCCCTGTCCTACAGTCGGCCTCCCCTGACATGGCTGATAACAGATAGTAATAGATTGTATTCCCCTGTAGTACAGTCGGCCTCTCCTCTCCTGTCATGGCTGATAACAGATAGTAATAGATTGTATTCTCCTGTTCTACAGTCGGCCTCTCCTCTCCTGACATGGCTGATAACAGATAGTAATAGATTGTATTCCCCTGTCCTACAGTCGGCCTCTCCTCTCCTGACATGGCTGATAACAGATAGTAATAGATTGTATTCTCCTGTCCTACAGTCGGCCTCTCCTGACATGGCTGATAACAGATAATAATAGATTGTATTCCCCTGTACTACAGTCGGCCTCTCCTGTCATGGCTGATAACAGATAGTAATAGATTGTATTCCCCTGTCCTACAGTCGGCCTCCCCTGACATGGCTGATAACAGATAGTAATATATTGTATTCCCCTGTCCTACAGTCGGCCTCCCCTGACATGGCTGATAACAGATAGTAATATATTGTATTCCCCTGTCCTACAGTCGGCCTCTCCTGACATGGCTGATAACAGATAGTAATAGATTGTATTCCCCTGTCCTACAGTCGGCCTCTCCTCTCCTGACATGGCTGATAACAGATAGTAATAGATTGTATTCCCCTGTCCTACAGTCGGCCTCTCCTCTCCTGACATGGCTGATAACAGATAGTAATAGATTGTATTCCCCTGTCCTACAGTCGGCCTCTCCTCTCCTGACATGGCTGATACCAGATAGTAATAGATTGTATTCCCCTGTCCTACAGTCGGCCTCTCCTCTCCTGACATGGCTGATAACAGATAGTAATAGATTGTATTCCCCTGTCCTACAGTCGGCCTCTCCTCTCCTGACATGGCTGATAACAGATAGTAATAGATTGTATTCCCCTGTCCTACAGTCGGCCTCTCCTCTCCTGACATGGCTGATAACAGATAGTAATAGATTGTATTCTCCTGTACTACAGTCGGCCTCTCCTGACATGGCTGATAACAGATAGTAATAGATTGTATTCCCCTGTCCTACAGTCGGCCTCTCCTGACATGGCTGATAACAGATAGTAATACATTGTATTCCCCCGTCCTACAGTCGGCCTCCCCTGACATGGCTGATAACAGATAGTAATAGATTGTATTCCCCTGTCCTACAGTCGGCCTCCCCTGACATGGCTGATAACAGATAGTAATAGATTGTATTCTCCTGTCCTACAGTCGGCCTCTCCCCTCCTGACATGGCTGATAACAGATAGTAATAGATTGTATTCCCCTGTCCTACAGTTGGCCTCTCCTCTCCTGACATGGCAGATAACAGATAGTAATAGATTGTATTCCCCTGTCCTACAGTCGGCCTCCCCTGACATGGCTGATAACAGATAGTAATAGATTGTATTCCCCTGTAGTACAGTCGGCCTCTCCTCTCCTGTCATGGCTGATAACAGATAGTAATAGATTGTATTCTCCTGTTCTACAGTCGGCCTCTCCTCTCCTGACATGGCTGATAACAGATAGTAATAGATTGTATTCTCCTGTTCTACAGTCGGCCTCTCCTCTCCTGACATGGCTGATAACAGATAGTAATAGATTGTATTCCCCTGTCCTACAGTCGGCCTCTCCTCTCCTGACATGGCTGATAACAGATAGTAATAGATTGTATTCCCCTGTCCTACAGTCGGCCTCTCCTCTCCTGACATGGCTGATACCAGATAGTAATAGATTGTATTCCCCTGTCCTACAGTCGGCCTCTCCTCTCCTGACATGGCTGATAACAGATAGTAATAGATTGTATTCCCCTGTCCTACAGTCGGCCTCTCCCCTCCTGACATGGCTGATAACAGATAGTAATAGATTGTATTCCCCGGTCCTACAGTCGGCCTCTCCTCTCCTGACATAGCTGATAACAGATAGTAATAGATTGTATTCTCCTGTCCTACAGTTGTCCTCTCCCCTCCTGACATGGCTGATAACAGATAGTAATAGATTGTATTCCCCTGTCCTACAGTCGGCCTCTCCTGACATGGCTGATAACAGATAGTAATAGATTGTATTCCCCTGTCCTACAGTCCGCCTCTCCTGACATGGCTGATAACAGATAGTAATAGATTGTATTCTCCTGTCCTACAGTCGGCCTCTCCTCTCCTGACATGGCTGATAACAGATAGTAATAGATTGTATTCCCCTGTCCTACAGTCGGCCTCTCCCCTCCTGACATGGCTGATAACAGATAGTAATAGATTGTATTCTCCTGTCCTACAGTCGGCCTCTCCTCTCCTGACATGGCTGATAACAGATAGTAATAGATTGTATTCCCCTGTCCTACAGTCGGCCTCTCCTCTCCTGACATGGCTGATAACAGATAGTAATAGATTGTATTCCCCTGTCCTACAGTCGGCCTCTCCTGACATGGCTGATAACAGATAGTAATAGATTGTATTCTCCTGTCCTACAGTCGGCCTCTCCTCTCCTGACATGGCTGATAACAGATAGTAATAGATTGTATTCCCCTGTCCTACAGTCGGCCTCTCCCCTCCTGACATGGCTGATAACAGATAGTAATAGATTGTATTCTCCTGTCCTACAGTCGGCCTCTCCTCTCCTGACATGGCGGATAACAGATAGTAATAGATTGTATTCTCCTGTCCTACAGTCGGCCTCTCCTCTCCTGACATGGCTGATAACAGATAGTAATAGATTGTATTCTCCTGTCCTACAGTCGGCCTCTCCTCTCCTGACATGGCTGATAACAGATAGTAATAGATTGTATTCTCCTGTCCTACAGTCGGCCTCTCCTCTCCTGACATGGCTGATAACAGATAGTAATAGATTGTATTCTCCTGTCCTACAG
>NW_027440583.1:50000-81773 GCF_031893055.1 Leptodactylus fuscus
GGTTACAATCACCAGGTGACAACCATCTACACCCACTTAGAGACAGCCATAGGGCTACACCAACCAGGTGACAACCTACTACACCCACTTACAGACAGCCATAGTGTTACAACCACCAGGTGACAACCTACTACTCCCACTTAGAGACAGCCATAGTGTTACACCCACCAGGTGACAACCATCTACACCCACTTAGAGACAGCCATAGGGCTACAACCACCAGGTGACAACCATCTACACCCACTTAGAGACAGCCATAGGGTTACAATCACCAGGTGACAACCATCTACACCCACTTAGAGATAGCCATAGGGCTACAACCACCAGGAGGCAACCTACTACAACTACTTAAAGACAGCCATAGGGCTACACCAACCAGGTGACAACCATCTACACCCACTTAGAGACAGCCATAGTGTTACACCCACCAGGTGACAACCATCTACACCCACTTAGAGACAGCCATAGGGCTACAACCACCAGGTGACAACCATCTACACCCACTTAGAGACAGCCATAGGGTTACAATCACCAGGTGACAACCATCTACACCCACTTAGAGATAGCCATAGGGCTACAACCACCAGGAGGCAACCTACTACAACTACTTAAAGACAGCCATAGGGCTACACCAACCAGGTGACAACCATCTTCACCCACTTAGAGACAGCCATAGTGTTAGACCCACCAGGTGACAACCATCTACACCCACTTAGAGACAGCCATAGGGCTACAACCTCTAGGTGACAACCATCTACAACTACTATAACCACTTACAGCTATAGAGCTACACCAAGCAGGTGACAACCTACTGCAACCACTTAGAGACAGCCATAGAGCTACAACCACCATGTGACAACCACTTACAACTACTACAACCACTTACAGCCATAAAGCTGCACCAACCAGGTGACAACCTACTACAACTACTTAGAGGCAGCCATAGGGCTACAACAACCAGGTGACAACCTACTACAACTACTACAACCACTTAGACACAGCCACAGGACTACAAACACCAGGTGACAACCTACTACAACTACTTAGATACAGTAATAGAGCTACAACCACCATGTGACAACCACCTACAACTACTACAACCACTTACAGCCATAAAGCTACACCAACCAGGTGACAACCATCTACAACTACTATAACCAGTTACAGCCATAAAGCTAAAACCACAAGGTGATAAACAACTACAACTACTTAGAGACAGCCATAGATCTATAACCACTAGGTGACAACCATCTATAACTACTACAACCACTTACAGCCATAGGACTTCAACCACCAGGTGACAACCATCTACAACTACTTAGCCATATAGAGACAGCCATAGAGCTACAACGACCATGTGAAAACCAGGTACAACTACTATAACCACTTACAGCCATAGAGCTACAAGCAACTGGTGACAACCACCTACAACTACTATAACCACTTACAGCCATAGAGCTACAACCACCAAGTGACATCATCTACAACTGCTTAGAGACAGCCATAGAGCTACAACCATCTACAACTACTATAACCACTTACAGCCATAGAGCTACAAGGTGACAAACATCTACATACTATAACCACATAAAGACAGCCATAGGGCTACAACCACCAGATGACAACCATCTACAACTACTACACCCCCGTAGAGACAGATATAGGGCTACAATCACCAAGTGACATCTTACTATAACTACTCAGAGACAGCCATAGAGCTATAATCACCATGTGACAACCATCTACAACTACTATAACCACTTAGAGACAGCCACAGGGCTACAACCACCAAGTGACAACTTACTACAACTACTTAGAGACAGCCATAGAGCTACAACCACCATGTGACAACCATCTACAACTACTATAACCACTTAGAGACAGCCACAGGGCTACAAGCACCATGTGATAACTTACTACAACTACTTAGAGACAGCCATAGAGCTACAACCACCATGTGACAACCATCTAAAACTACTATAACCACTTACAGCCATAGAGCTACAACCGTGAGGTGACAACCATCTACAACTACTATAACCCCTTAGAGACAGCCACAGGGCTACAACCACCAGGTGTTAACCTACTGCAACTACTTAGAGACAGCCATAGAGCAACAACCACCATGTGACAACCATCTAAAACTACTACAACCACTTACAGCCATAAAGCTACACCAACCAGGTGACAACCTACTAAAACTACTTAGAGAAAGCCATAGGGCTAAAATCACCAGGTGACAACCATCTACAACTACTATAACCACGTACAGCCATAGGGCTACAACCACCAGGTGATAACCTACTTAAACTACTTAGAGACAGCCATAGAGCTACACCAACCAGGTGACAACCTACCACAACTACTACACCTACTTAGACACAGCCAAATGGCTACAACCACCAGTTGAAAACAATTTACAACTACTATAACCACTTACAGCCATTGGGCTACAACCACCAGGTGACAACCTACTACAACTACTACACCCACTTACAGCCAAAAAGCTACAACAACCAAGTGACAATCTACTACAACTACTTAGAGACAGCCATAGGGCTAAAATTACCAGGTGACAACCATCTACAACTACTATAACCACTTACAGCCATAGGGCTACCACCATTTACAACTAATACAACCACTTACAGCCATAGGGCTACACTAACCAGGTGACAACCTACTACAACTACTTAGAGACAGCCATAAAGCTACACCAACCAGGTGACAACCTATTAAAACTACTTAGAGAAAGCTAAAATTTAGCTAGGGCTAAAATCACCAGGTGACAACCATCTACAACTACTATAACCACGTACAGCCATAGGACTACAACCACCAAATGACAACCATCTACAACTACTACACCCCCGTAGAGACAGCCACAGGGCTACAATCACCAAGTGACAACTTACTACAACTACTCAGAGACACCTAGAGCTAGAGCTAGAGCTACAAACACCATGTGACAACCATCTACAACTACTATAACCACTTACAGCCATAGAGCTACAACCGCCAGTTGACAACCTACTAAAGCTACTTAGAGACAGCCATAGAGCTCCAACCACCAGGTGACAACCATCTACAACTACTATAACCTCATAGAGACAGCCATAGGGCTACAACCACCAGATGACAACCATCTACAACTACTACACCCACTTAGTGACAACCACAGGGCTACAACCACCAAGTGACAACTTACTACAACTACATAGAGACAGCCATAGAGCTACAACCACCATGTGACAACCATCTAAAACTACTATAACCACTTACAGCCATAGAGCTACAACCGTCAGATGAGAACCTACTACAACTACTTAGAGACAGCCATAGAGCTACAACCACCATGTGACAACCATCTAAAACTACTATAACCACTTACAGCCATAGAGCTACAACCGCCAGTTGACAACCTACTAAAGCTACTTAGAGACAGCCATAGAGCTCCAACCACCATGTGACAACCATCTAAAACTACTATAACCACTTACAGCCATAAAGCTACAACCGCCAGGTGAGAACCTACTACAACTACTTAGAGACAGCCATAGAGCTACAACCACCATGTGACAACCATCTACAACTACTACAACCACTTAAAGCCATAAAGCTACACCAACAAGGTGACAACCTATTAAAACTACTTAGAGACAGCCATAGGGCTACAACCACCAGGTGACAACCAACTACAACTACTATAACCACTTACAGCCACAGGGCCACAACCATCTACAACTACTACAACCACTTACAGCCACAGAGCTACAACCACCAGGTGATAACCTACTAAAACAACTTAGAAACAGCCATAGAGCTACACCAACCAGGTGACAACCTACTACAACTACTACACCCACTTAGACACAGCCACTGGGCTACAACCACCAGGTGACAACCTACTACAACTACTTAGAGACAGCCATAGAGCTACAACCACCATGTGACAACCATCTACAACTACTACAACCACTTACAGCCATAAAGCTACACCAACCAAGTGACAACCTACTACAACTACTACAACTACTTAGAGACAGCCACAGGTGTCAACCATCTACAACTACTACAACCACTTACAGCCATAGGGCTACACCAACCAGGTGACAACCTACTACAACTACTTAGAGACAACCATAGGGCTACAACCACCAGTTGACAACAATCTACAACTACTATAACCACTTACAGCCATAGAGCTACAACCACCCGGTGACAACCTACTACAACTAGTTAGAAAAAGCCATAGAGCTATAACCACTAGGTGACAATCATCTACAACTACTATAACCACTTACAGCTATAGATCTACAACCACTAGGTGACACCCTACTACAACTACTTAGAGACAGCCATAGAGTTACATCCACCAGGTGACAACCATCTACAACTACTGTATCCACTTACAGCTATAGGGCGACAACCATCTACAACCACTTACAGCCATAGAGCTACAACCACCAGGTGACAACCATCTACAACTACTATAACCTCATAGAGACAGCCATCTACAACACTAAACCCACTTAGAGACAGCCACAGGGTTACAACCACCCAGTGACAACTTACTACAACTACTTAGAGACAGCCATAGAGCTACAACAACCAGGTGACAACCATCTACAACTACTACAACCATTTACAGCCATAGAGCTACAACCACCCAGTGACAACCTACTACAACTAGTTAGAGACAGCCATAGAGCTATAACCACTAGGTGACAATCATCTACAACTACTATAACCACTTACAGCTATAGATCTACAACCACTAGGTGACACCCTACTACAACTACTTAGAGACAGCCATAGAGTTACATCCACCAGGTGACAACCATCTACAACTACTGTATCCACTTACAGCTATAGGGCGACAACCATCTACAACCACTTACAGCCATAGGGCTACAACCACCAGGTGACAACCATCTACAACTACTACACCCACTTACAGCCATAGAGCTACAATCACCACGTGACAACCATCTACAACTACTGTATTCACTTACAGCCATAGGGCTACAACCATCTACAACCACTTACAGCCATAGAGCTACGACCACCAGGTGACAAACCATCTACAACTACTACAACCACTTACAGCCATAGAGCTACAACCACCAGGTGACAGCCATCTACAACTACTACAACCACTTAGAGACAGCCACAGGGTTACAACCACCCAGTGACAACTTACTACAACTACTTAGAGACAGCCATAGAGCTACAACCACCAGGTGACAACCATCTACAACTACTACAACCAATTACCACCATAAAGCTACAGCAACCAAGTGACAACCTACTACAACTACTTATATACAGCCATATGGCTACAATCACCAGGTGACAACCATCTACAACTACTATAACCACTTACAGCCATAGATCTACAACCACCAGGTGATAACCAACTACAATTACTACAACCACTTACAGCCATAGAGCTACAACCATCAGTTGAAAACCATGTACATCTACTACAACCTCTTAGAGACAGCCATAGAGCTACAACCACCTGGTGACACCCATCTACAACTACAATAACCACTTATAACTATAGAGCTACACCAACCAGGTGAAAACCATCTACAACTACTTAGAGGCAGCCATATAGCTACAACCCCCAGGTGATCACCTACTATAACCACTTACAGTCATAATGCTACAACCACCAGGTGACAACCATCTACAACTACTACACCCTCAGTCGGAGGTATATATACTGTATATAGTGATGATGTATTGCTCTCTCCTCAGTCGGAGGTATATATACTGTAAATAGTGATGATGTATTGCTCTCTCCTCAGTCGGAGGTATATATACTGTATATAGTGATGATGTATTGCTCTCTCCTCAGTCGGAGGTATATATACTGTATATAGTGATGATGTATTGCTCTCTCTCCTCAGTCGGAGGTATATATACTGTATATAGTGATGATGTATTGCTCTCTCTCCTCAGTCGGAGGTATATATACTGTATATAGTGATGTATTGCTCTCTCCTCAGTCGGAGGTATATATACTGTAAATAGTGATGATGTATTGCTCTCTCCTCAGTCGGAGGTATATATACTGTATATAGTGATGATGTATTGCTCTCTCTCCTCAGTCGGAAGTATATATACTGTATATAGTGATGATGTATTGCTCTCTCTCCTCAGTCAGAGGTATATATACTGTATATAGTGATGATGTATTGCTCTCTCCTCAGTCGGAGGTATATATACTGTATATAGTGATGATGTATTGCTCTCTCCTCAGTCGGAGGTATATATACTGTATATAGTGATGATGTATTGCTCTCTCTCCTCAGTCGGAGGTATATATACTGTATATAGTGATGATGTATTGCTCTCTCTCCTCAGTCGGAGGTATATATACTGTATATAGTGATGTATTGCTCTCTCCTCAGTCGGAGGTATATATACTGTATATAGTGATGATGTATTGCTCTCTCCTCAGTCGGAGGTATATATACTGTATATAGTGATGCTGTATTACTCTCTCCTCAGTCGGAGGTATATATACTGTATATAGTGATGATGTATTGCTCTCTCTCCTCAGTCGGAGGTATATATACTGTATATAGTGATGATGTATTGCTCTCTCCTCAGTCGGAGGTATATATACTGTATATAGTGATGATGTATTGCTCTCTCTCCTCAGTCGGAGGTATATATACTGTATATAGTGATGTATTGCTCTCTCCTCAGTCGGAGGTATATATACTGTATATAGTGATGTATTGCTCTCTCCTCAGTCGGAGGTATATATACTGTATATAGTGATGCTGTATTACTCTCTCCTCAGTCGGAGGTATATATACTGTATATAGTGATGATGTATTGCTCTCTCTCCTCAGTCGGAGGTATATATACTGTATATAGTGATGATGTATTGCTCTCTCCTCAGTCGGAGGTATATATACTGTATATAGTGATGATGTATTGCTCTCTCTCCTCAGTCGGAGGTATATATACTGTATATAGTGATGTATTGCTCTCTCCTCAGTCGGAGGTATATATACTGTATATAGTGATGTATTGCTCTCTCCTCAGTCGGAGGTATATATACTGTATATAGTGATGTATTGCTCTCTCTCCTCAGTCGGAGGTATATATACTGTATATAGTGATGATGTATTGCTCTCTCTCCTCAGTCGGAGGTATATATACTGTATATAGTGATGTATTGCTCTCTCCTCAGTCGGAGGTATATATACTGTATGTAGTGATGATGTATTGCTCTCTCCTCAGTCGGAGGTATATATACTGTATATAGTGATGATGTATTGCTCTCTCCTCAGTCGGAGGTATATATACTGTATATAGTGATGTATTGCTCTCTCCTCAGTCGGAGGTATATATACTGTATGTAGTGATGATGTATTGCTCTCTCCTCAGTCGGAGGTATATATACTGTATATAGTGATGATGTATAGCTCTCTCCTCAGTCGGAGGTATATATACTGTATATAGTGATGCTGTATTACTCTCTCCTCAGTCGGAGGTATATATACTGTATATAGTGATGTATTGCTCTCTCTCCTCAGTCGGAGGTATATATACTGTATATAGTGATGATGTATTGCTCTCTCCTCAGTCGGAGGTATATATACTGTATATAGTGATGTATTGCTCTCTCCTCAGTCGGAGGTATATATACTGTATATAGTGATGATGTATTGCTCTCTCTCCTCAGTCGGAGGTATATATACTGTATATAGTGATGTATTGCTCTCTCCTCAGTCGGAGGTATATATACTGTATATAGTGATGATGTATTACTCTCTCCTCAGTCGGAGGTATATATACTGTATATAGTGATGATGTATTGCTCTCTCTCCTCAGTCGGAGGTATATATACTGTATATAGTGATGATGTATTACTCTCTCCTCAGTCGGAGGTATATATACTGTATATAGTGATGATGTATTGCTCTCTCCTCAGTCGGAGGTATATATACTGTATATAGTGATGTATTGCTCTCTCCTCAGTCGGAGGTATATATACTGTATATAGTGATGATGTATTGCTCTCTCTCCTCAGTCGGAGGTATATATACTGTATATAGTGATGATGTATTGCTCTCTCTCCTCAGTCGGAGGTATATATACTGTATATAGTGATGTATTGCTCTCTCTCTCCTCAGTCGGAGGTATATATACTGTATATAGTGATGTATTGCTCTCTCCTCAGTCGGAGGTATATATACTGTATATAGTGATGCTGTATTACTCTCTCCTCAGTCGGAGGTATATATACTGTATATAGTGATGATGTATTGCTCTCTCCTCAGTCGGAGGTATATATACTGTATATAGTGATGATGTATTGCTCTCTCCTCAGTCGGAGGTATATATACTGTATATAGTGATGATGTATTGCTCTCTCCTCAGTCGGAGGTATATATACTGTATATAGTGATGTATTGCTCTCTCTCTCCTCAGTCGGAGGTATATATACTGTATATAGTGATGATGTATTGCTCTCTCCTCAGTCGGAGGTATATATACTGTATATAGTGATGTATTGCTCTCTCCTCAGTCGGAGGTATATATACTGTATATAGTGATGTATTGCTCTCTCCTCAGTCGGAGGTATATATACTGTATATAGTGATGTATTGCTCTCTCCTCAGTCGGAGGTATATATACTGTATATAGTGATGTATTGCTCTCTCCTCAGTCGGAGGTATATATACTGTATATCGTGATGATGTATTGCTCTCTCCTCAGTCGGAGGTATATATACTGTATATCGTGATGATGTATTGCTCTCTCTCCTCAGTCGGAGGTATATATACTGTATATAGTGATGTATTGCTCTCTCCTCAGTCGGAGGTATATATACTGTATATAGTGATGATGTATTGCTCTCTCCTCAGTCGGAGGTATATATACTGTATATAGTGATGCTGTATTACTCTCTCCTCAGTCGGAGGTATATATACTGTATATAGTGATGTATAGCTCTCTCCTCAGTCGGAGGTATATATACTGTATATAGTGATGATGTATTGCTCTCTCCTCAGTCGGAGGTATATATACTGTATATAGTGATGATGTATTGCTCTCTCTCCTCAGTCGGAGGTATATATACTGTATATAGTGATGTATTGCTCTCTCTCCTCAGTCGGAGGTATATATACTGTATATAGTGATGTATTACTCTCTCCTCAGTCGGAGGTATATATACTGTATATAGTGATGTATTGCTCTCTCCTCAGTCGGAGGTATATATACTGTATATCGTGATGATGTATTGCTCTCTCTCCTCAGTCGGAGGTATATATACTGTATATAGTGATGATGTATTGCTCTCTCCTCAGTCGGAGGTATATATACTGTATGTAGTGATGATGTATTGCTCTCTCCTCAGTCGGAGGTATATATACTGTATATAGTGATGTATTGCTCTCTCCTCAGTCGGAGGTATATATACTGTATATAGTGATGTATTGCTCTCTCCTCAGTCGGAGGTATATATACTGTATATAGTGATGTATTGCTCTCTCCTCAGTCGGAGGTATATATACTGTATATAGTGATGATGTATTGCTCTCTCTCCTCAGTCGGAGGTATATATACTGTATATAGTGATGATGTATTGCTCTCTCCTCAGTCGGAGGTATATATACTGTATGTAGTGATGATGTATTGCTCTCTCCTCAGTCGGAGGTATATATACTGTATATAGTGATGTATTGCTCTCTCCTCAGTCGGAGGTATATATACTGTATATAGTGATGTATTGCTCTCTCCTCAGTCGGAGGTATATATACTGTATATAGTGTTGATGTATTGCTCTCTCCTCAGTCGGAGGTATATATACTGTATATAGTGATGTATTGCTCTCTCCTCAGTCGGAGGTATATATACTGTATATAGTGATGATGTATTGCTCTCTCCTCAGTCGGAGGTATATATACTGTATATAGTGATGATGTATTGCTCTCTCTCCTCAGTCGGAGGTATATATACTGTATATAGTGATGATGTATAGCTCTCTCCTCAGTCGGAGGTATATATACTGTATATAGTGATGATGTATTGCTCTCTCTCCTCAGTCGGAGGTATATATACTGTATATAGTGATGATGTATTGCTCTCTCTCCTCAGTCGGAGGTATATATACTGTATATAGTGATGTATTGCTCTCTCTCCTCAGTCGGAGGTATATATACTGTATATAGTGATGATGTATTGCTCTCTCCTCAGTCGGAGGTATATATACTGTATATAGTGATGATGTATTGCTCTCTCTCCTCAGTCGGAGGTATATATACTGTATGTAGTGATGATGTATTGCTCTCTCCTCAGTCGGAGGTATATATACTGTATATAGTGATGTATTGCTCTCTCCTCAGTCGGAGGTATATATACTGTATATAGTGATGATGTATAGCTCTCTCCTCAGTCGGAGGTATATATACTGTATATAGTGATGCTGTATTACTCTCTCCTCAGTCGGAGGTATATATACTGTATATAGTGATGTATTGCTCTCTCTCCTCAGTCGGAGGTATATATACTGTATATAGTGATGCTGTATTACTCTCTCCTCAGTCGGAGGTATATATACTGTATATAGTGATGATGTATAGCTCTCTCCTCAGTCGGAGGTATATATACTGTATATAGTGATGCTGTATTACTCTCTCCTCAGTCGGAGGTATATATACTGTATATAGTGATGTATTGCTCTCTCTCTCCTCAGTCGGAGGTATATATACTGTATATAGTGATGATGTATTGCTCTCTCCTCAGTCGGAGGTATATATACTGTATATAGTGATGATGTATTGCTCTCTCCTCAGTCGGAGGTATATATACTGTATATAGTGATGCTGTATTACTCTCTCCTCAGTCGGAGGTATATATACTGTATATAGTGATGTATTGCTCTCTCTCCTCAGTCGGAGGTATATATACTGTATATAGTGATGATGTATTGCTCTCTCTCCTCAGTCGGAGGTATATATACTGTATATAGTGATGATGTATTGCTCTCTCTCCTCAGTCGGAGGTATATATACTGTATATAGTGATGTATTGCTCTCTCCTCAGTCGGAGGTATATATACTGTATATAGTGATGATGTATTGCTCTCTCTCCTCAGTCGGAGGTATATATACTGTATATAGTGATGATGTATTGCTCTCTCTCCTCAGTCGGAGGTATATATACTGTATATAGTGATGATGTATTGCTCTCTCTCCTCAGTCGGAGGTATATATACTGTATATAGTGATGATGTATTGCTCTCTCTCCTCAGTCGGAGGTATATATACTGTATATAGTGATGTATTGCTCTCTCCTCAGTCGGAGGTATATATACTGTATATAGTGATGCTGTATTACTCTCTCCTCAGTCGGAGGTATATATACTGTATATAGTGATGTATTGCTCTCTCTCTCCTCAGTCGGAGGTATATATACTGTATATAGTGATGATGTATTGCTCTCTCCTCAGTCGGAGGTATATATACTGTATATAGTGATGATGTATTGCTCTCTCCTCAGTCGGAGGTATATATACTGTATATAGTGATGTATTGCTCTCTCCTCAGTCGGAGGTATATATACTGTATATAGTGATGTATTGCTCTCTCCTCAGTCGGAGGTATATATACTGTATATAGTGATGTATTGCTCTCTCCTCAGTCGGAGGTATATATACTGTATATAGTGATGATGTATTGCTCTCTCCTCAGTCGGAGGTATATATACTGTAAATAGTGATGATGTATTGCTCTCTCCTCAGTCGGAGGTATATATACTGTATATAGTGATGATGTATTGCTCTCTCCTCAGTCGGAGGTATATATACTGTAAATAGTGATGATGTATTGCTCTCTCCTCAGTCGGAGGTATATATACTGTATATAGTGATGATGTATTGCTCTCTCTCCTCAGTCGGAGGTATATATACTGTATATAGTGATGATGTATTGCTCTCTCTCCTCAGTCGGAGGTATATATACTGTATATAGTGATGATGTATTGCTCTCTCTCCTCAGTCGGAGGTATATATACTGTATATAGTGATGTATTGCTCTCTCCTCAGTCGGAGGTATATATACTGTATATAGTGATGCTGTATTACTCTCTCCTCAGTCGGAGGTATATATACTGTATATAGTGATGTATTGCTCTCTCCTCAGTCGGAGGTATATATACTGTATATCGTGATGATGTATTGCTCTCTCCTCAGTCGGAGGTATATATACTGTATATAGTGATGTATTGCTCTCTCCTCAGTCGGAGGTATATATACTGTATATAGTGATGATGTATTGCTCTCTCCTCAGTCGGAGGTATATATACTGTATATAGTGATGATGTATTGCTCTCTCCTCAGTCGGAGGTATATATAATGTATATAGTGATGATGTATTGCTCTCTCCTCAGTCGGAGGTATATATACTGTATATAGTGATGATGTATTGCTCTCTCCTCAGTCGGAGGTATATATACTGTATATAGTGATGATGTATTGCTCTCTCCTCAGTCGGAGGTATATATACTGTATATAGTGATGATGTATTGCTCTCTCCTCAGTCGGAGGTATATATACTGTATATAGTGATGATGTATAGCTCTCTCCTCAGTCGGAGGTATATATACTGTATATAGTGATGATGTATTGCTCTCTCCTCAGTCGGAGGTATATATACTGTATATAGTGATGATGTATTGCTCTCTCCTCAGTCGGAGGTATATATACTGTATATAGTGATGATGTATTGCTCTCTCCTCAGTCGGAGGTATATATACTGTATATAGTGATGATGTATTGCTCTCTCTCCTCAGTCGGAGGTATATATACTGTATATAGTGATGATGTATTGCTCTCTCTCCTCAGTCGGAGGTATATATACTGTATATAGTGATGATGTATTGCTCTCTCCTCAGTCGGAGGTATATATACTGTATATAGTGATGATGTATTGCTCTCTCCTCAGTCGGAGGTATATATAATGTATATAGTGATGATGTATTGCTCTCTCCTCAGTCGGAGGTATATATACTGTATATAGTGATGATGTATTGCTCTCTCCTCAGTCGGAGGTATATATACTGTATATAGTGATGATGTATAGCTCTCTCCTCAGTCGGAGGTATATATACTGTATATAGTGATGATGTATAGCTCTCTCCTCAGTCGGAGGTATATATACTGTATATAGTGATGATGTATAGCTCTCTCCTCAGTCGGAGGTATATATACTGTATATAGTGATGATGTATTGCTCTCTCCTCAGTCGGAGGTATATATACTGTCATACAAACCAAGGCCAAGATCACAGTGGATGAATGGGGGGAGAATTACTTCATGATGGGTCCCTACTACGAGCAGAATGTCCGGACTCAGGTGGAGATCTGCGACCCCCCGCTGCCGGCGCTCAGGAAGGCCGTGGACGCGCTGCAGTCTCAGGGTTGTCAGGT
This sequence comes from Leptodactylus fuscus, assembly GCF_031893055.1. NCBI lineage: Eukaryota > Metazoa > Chordata > Amphibia > Anura > Leptodactylidae > Leptodactylus > Leptodactylus fuscus. The sequence goes on from NW_027440583.1 coordinate 63,462, forward strand.
ACGGTTATCTCTTACGCTCAGGATTAGTCGCCATCTTAACACTTTCTTTTATTGAATCAAACATCGGCAGATCCAATTAGAGATTGTCCTGAAATCCGCTGACAACTATCCAATTACCTGCCAGACGCGGCCCTATTCATAGCCCACACCCTGCAGATGGGGCCACGGATTTTGTATAACTGAGGCAAATATTGGGTGTAAATTCTCCACCATGTGTAGGACCTCTGCTGGCTTACATCTATAAGCACAGCTGAGGCTTTGTTACCTTGTATCAGTGTTTCAGATCTTCTGCAATCTACATCCTAACCTGCACTGACACATTGTAGCAAACTAATAAGATCTTTCACCTCCTTCAGCTCTTTGTATCCTTTAAACAACCCTTCTCCACTGATTCCGGCACATTTGGAATTTTTTCTCTCGCCCCCTCCGTTCCTGAGGAATCGGTGCTGGTAGTTTTGGTGATATATAACTAGACTCCCTAATGTCAAGTGGGTGGTGTCAGGGAAGAGCAAGGAAGGGGGCGGGGCTCCAGTCAGAGGTGGACAGTGTCAGTGCCCCTGCTTCTGCCTGACACCATCTCCATCTGAGTCCCGCCCCCTTGCCTGCTTCTCCATGACACCACCCACTTGACATTAGGGAGGCTAGTTATCTATCAGTGTAGATTAAGTATTCTGTAAGGCGGAGTGCGCAGGCTGATGGCGGCTGATGTTAGAGTGCAATGTACCTGAGCGCTCTTTGTCCCCCATTGACTTCGTTGGGGGCTCCATCCCATTCTGGTGTCACGGAGCAGGAGAGGACCTATAACCATGGGCACAGAGCGGAGCATTGGTGGCCTCTTGTACGGCCCTCTTGGTCATGTGCAGGGCCCCGTGGGCTGTAGTGACCTAGCCTTTCATTGGTTTCCCTCCAGTCACTCGTACAGTAGGGGTCCAGGCTATCTTACGTCTATACCTAGCGGGCAGTTTGCGGTCTCACCCCCCATTTGCCCCCTTCCAGGTATACTTCGGCCGCTGGCTCATTGAGGGCAGTCCATACGTCCTCCTCTTTGACATCGGCTCCGCTGCTTGGAATCTGGACCGGTGGAAAGGAGAATTCTGGGAGGCCTGTAATGTGGGGATCCCCTTCCACGACCGAGAGGCCAACGACGCCCTACTGTTTGGGTCTCTGTCGGCCTGGTTCCTGAAGGAGGTGAGTCCTGATGATGTCGTCTTCCATGGCTACCACCCCCAATGTTCTGTATCACATTGTACATCGCCATGTCTTATGTCTGACGTATCACACCTGCGGCCACACTGTCACGAGCTCTCCAGCTCTGTAGTCCTGTCACCAGGACATTCATCCGTTTGGTGTTTCTTCCAGCTGACTGACCAGCTCCAGGACAAGCCGAATGTCATTGCGCATTTCCACGAGTGGCAGGCCGGCGCTGGTCTGATACTGTCCAGGTACCGCAAGCTGCCAGTGGCCACCATATTCACCACCCACGCCACCCTGCTGGGGCGATACCTGTGCGCGGCCAACGTCGACTTCTACAACAAACTCGACCAGGTAAGGCTGAGCCGACCACCGAGGGACACAACGGAGCGGTGCAGATACTCCACCAGCAGGGGGCAGCAGTGAGATGTCAGTTACGGCAGTCTGAGCGCCAGCAGGACGTGTTCTGCTATTGTGTAAATAAAGTTTATTGAAAGTGACACTTTATACCAGGCCTTAGGTTAGTAGAGGGCCCTTGCTGTAGAGCAGTGACCTGCAGGAGCCAATCAGATTACTGCAAACCCCATGAGTGAAAGCTGAAGCCTGATTGGTTGCTATGCACCACTCTTCAATTAACTTTATACATACATAGATACAGAAGACATATTGTAATAAGTCCTGAGGCGTGGCTCCTTAAATAGGGGGTTGGGATATGCAAATGTCACTAAATGGTGCACCCTCCTGTTGCTCTCTTCTGGATGCCGCCATGTTGTCATGCATGGTACTGGTCCGCCATTGTTGTTAGTTATCCGTGCAGTGGCCCCCGCTCTTCCTGAGTGGATCGGCTTCCCAAACATGAAATTAGTCGGATGTAAATGAGAGGAGTTTGCCCTTTGTAGGATTTCGGCCTTTAAAGGTTAAATAGGGAGCAGGCGGTGCGGCGCGGAGCGGCTGGTATGAGGCAGATGACTTGTCTGACCTTCACAGGTGACGATGCCGCGCAGACCCGCTGCTGCCATAGCCCCCTCTATGCCCTTTGGGCTGTCCTGACCTTTCTGCCGTCTCAGACCCCCCTCATTAGGACATCTGATCACAAACAACATCTTACCATATGTCAGAAAGTTATCCGACAAATAGCGGAGCATCTGGAACATGTCCGAGCCTCCGCCATCATCGCGCGTATTACTACACCGCAAATGTCAGGCCCCATCAGATACAGCTATAAACTGCCAGTGACAGAGATATGGAGGACGGGGGGATATGGAATATGAGGGGATATGGAGGACGAGGGGATATGGAGGAAGAGGGGATATGGAAGATGAGGGGATATGGAAAATGAGGGGATATGGAGAACAAGGTAATATGGAGGACGAGGGGATATGGAAGATGAGGGGATATGGAGGACGAGGGGATATGGAAGATGAGGGGATATGGAAAATGAGGGGATATGGAGAACAAGGTAATATGGAGGACGAGGGGATATGGAAGATGAGGGGATATGGAGAACGAGGGGATATAGAGGACGAGGGGATATGGAAGACAAGGTAATATGGAGGACAACGTAATATGGAGGACGAGGGGATATGGAAGATGAGGGGATATGGAGGACAAGGTAATATGGAGGATGAGGGGATATGGAAAATGAGGGGATATGGAGGACAAGGTAATATGGAGGACAAGGGGATATGGAGGACAAGGGGATATGGAAGATGAGGGGATATGGAGGACAAGGGGATATGGAGAACAAGGTAATATGGAGGACGGGGGGATATGGAAGATGAGGGGATATGGAGGACGAGGGGATATGGAAGATGTGGGGATATGGAGGACAAGGGGATATGGAGAACAAGGTAATATGGAGGACGGGGGGATATGGAAGATGAGGGGATATGGAGGACAAGGTAATATGGAGGACGAGGGGATATGGAGGACAAGGGGATATGGAAGATGAGGGGATATGGAGGACAAGGGGATATGGAGAACAAGGTAATATGGAGGACGGGGGGATATGGAAGATGAGGGGATATGGAGGACGAGTGGATATGGAAGATGAGGGGATATGGAGAACAAGGTAATATGGAGGACGGGGGGATATGGAGAATGAGATAATGAGGAATATGTAGGATGAGATACCGGGGAATATGGAGGATGAGCAGGATGTAGTGGTCTGTAGGCCTCATGAAGGACAAGGGGATATGGAAGATGAGGGGATATGGAAAATGAGGGGATATGGAGGACAAGGTAATATGGAGGACGAGGGGATATGGAAGATGAGGGGATATGGAGGACAAGGTAATATGGAGGACGAGGGGATATGGAAAATGAGGGGATATGGAGGACAAGGTAATATGGAGGACGAGGGGATATGGAGGACAAGGGGATATGGAAGATGAGGGGATATGGAGGACAAGGGGATATGGAGAACAAGGTAATATGGAGGACGGAGGGATATGGAAGAGGAGGGGATATGGAGGACGAGGGGATATGGAAGATGAGGGGATATGGAGGACAAGGGAATATGGAGAACAAGGTAATATGGAGGACAGGGGGATATGGAAGATGAGGGGATATGGAGGACAAGGTAATATGGAGGACGAGGGGATATGGAGGACGGGGGGATATGGAGAATGAGATAATGAGGAATATGTAGGATGAGATACGGGGGAATATGGAGGATGAGCAGGATGTAGTGGTCTGTAGGCCTCATGCCTCCCTTCATTGTGTTGTATTATTGGTTCACCAGTCACTGAGGCATGAGGTACTTTGCACCTCCCACTTGTCTATTAGCTGAATGGCTCTATGGTCTCTTAGTTTGACATAGATAAAGAAGCCGGAGAGCGCCAGATCTATCACCGCTACTGCATGGAGCGCGCCGCTGTGCACTGCGCTCACGTCTTCTCCACCGTCTCACAGATCACCGGCATTGAGGCCGAGCACATGCTGAAGAGGAAGGCAGGTAAAACGGATGATGGGGATAATGATGATGATAATGATGATGAAGATGATGATAGTTAGAGAAGAGCGAACAGTAAAATATTCCATGTCCGTGATTCTGAATAGCCGCTCAATATTGGACTATTGGAAGGAATATGGAACCTCATTATAGTCTATGGGAGACGATGCTTCACTCCAGGGGATCCCACCATTCACCTCAGGAGAGTCACCCCAGGAAATGATGCAATACCTCCGCAATGTAACTGGGCCAGCAGGGGGAGCATGTCTGGGGGCATCTAACAAGCCCAAGTCCCTGGATTATGTCGGGATCCCCTGGCAGCTTGTGATATGCCCGAGCTGACTTTTTCCCATGGGAATGCATTGACCAGCCGAATGCCATAGAGAACAGCATTCAGCCAATCAACAATGGTTCTGCCGGAGGCTCGTCTGTGAGGAGGCGGAGTCTAAGATCGGACTAGAATGGAGACTGCTGTGGACCGCTCTTATACTCCGCCTCCACCGGCAGAACCAGCGTTGATTGGCCGAATGCTATACTCTATGTCATTCAGCCAATTAACGCTGGTCAATGCATTCCTATGCCGTGATGTAGCAGAGCTGGCCGTGCGCTGAGCTTGGCTAATCCCGAGATGCAGCAGAGCTGTGTCAGCACTGCTACATCTGAGATTGGACCACAATGGGAACTGCTGTGGACGGATTTTAGACTCCGCCTCCTCCAGCAGAACCAGCGTTGATTGGCTGAATGCTGTTCTCTATATAGCATTTGGCCAATCAACGCTGGTCAATGCATTCCTATGAGAAAAAGTCAGCTCCGGCATATCACAAGCTGCCAGGGATCCCGACCAGATAGAGCCCCAAAGAGCTGGTGAGTGACATTCCCCCCTAAATAAAGGTAACCCCTAGCTAACCCTCCTGTACATCTGTCCCTGTCTCACAGTCACACAGTCACAGTCACAAATTAATCGAATGTTAAATCCACCATTTGTCTAAAGTGGAGGTCACCTGATTTCAGCCGCCAATTCCTTTTTTCACTGCCTCTGTTGTCATAGTTCCTGTCCCACCTCTGCTGCGCAGTTATTGGTGCAAAAAACGCGCCAGGGAAGGTGGGAGGAGAGACGGATTTTTACTGTGTTTGCCTCGTCGTATTCCATTGGAATCAAATACCCCGAACGGCCTGATATTGGATGGAACGGTGTCCGCTCATCTCTAATGATAGTGATGATGATGATGATGATGATAGTGATGATGATGACAGTGATGATGATGATGATGATGATGATAGTGATGATGATGATAGTGATGATGATGATGATGATGACAGTGATGATGATGACAGTGATGATGATGATGATAGTGATGATGATGATAGTGATGATGATGATGATAGTGATGATAGTGATGATGATGATGATGATGATGATAGTGATGATGATGACAGTGATGATGATGATGATAGTGATGATGATGATAGTGATGATGATGATGATAGTGATGATGATGATAGTGATGATGATGATGATATTGATGATGATGACAGTGATGATGATGATATTGATGAAGATAATGATGATGATGGTGATGAATCTTCCTTCCTGGTTTCCTTCAGATGTAATTACACCAAATGGATTAAACATTAAGAAGTTTTCGGCCATGCACGAGTTCCAGAACCTTCATTCCCTCTACAAGTCCCGGATCCAGGAATTTGTTCGGGGACATTTTTACGGGTATAAACAAAGCAGAAGTTCTTTCTTTTCTAGCTGACTACTCTAGTCACATCCAGAGCTGCAGTCACAGATATGCTTCTCTAGCACCTCCCATCCCTCAGCTGCCACCCCTGGGGCCTCCTGTTAGGTGAGAAGGGGCCCCTAAGACCGTACAGGAGACTATAAGTGCAGGCCGTCATCAAAGTGTCTGAATGTTTGTAGTAGGAGGAGCCCTTTAAGTCTTCTCTCCACTGTGTCATCCTTACAGACACCTGGACTTCAACCTGGACAAGACGCTCTTCTTCTTCATTGCTGGGCGCTACGAATATTCCAATAAGGGGGCCGACATATTCCTGGAGTCCTTGTCAAGACTGAACTTCCTTCTCCGTGTAAGTATGTCAGCATCGTATTACTGTTATATCAGTGATGTCAGTACCAGGGGGCGGGGCTGTGACTACCTCTCAGACATGGTATATACAGCTGGTTGTCAGTACCAGGGGGCGGGGCTGTGACTACCTCTCAGACATGATATATACAGCTGGTTGTCAGTAACAGGGGGCGGGGCTGTGACTACCTCTCATACATGGTATATACAGCTGGTTGTCAGTAACAGGGGGCGGGGCTGTGACTACCTCTCAGACATGATATATACAGCTGGTTGTCAGTACCAGGGGGCGGGGCTGTGACTACCTCTCAGACATGATATATACAGGCTGGTTGTCAGTAACAGGGGGCGGGGCTGTGACTACCTCTCAGACATGGTATATACAGGCTGGTTGTCAGTAACAGGGGGCGGGGCTGTGACTACCTCTCATACATGGTATATACAGCTGGTTGTCAGTAACAGGGGGCGGGGCTGTGACTACCTCTCAGACATGATATATACAGCTGGTTGTCAGTACCAGGGGGCGGGGCTGTGACTACCTCTCAGACATGATATATACAGCTGGTTGTCAGTAACAGGGGGCGGGGCTGTGACTACCTCTCAGACATGGTATATACAGCTGGTTGTCAGTAACAGGGGGCGGGGCTGTGACTACCTCTCAGACATGATATATACAGGCTGGTTGTCAGTAACAGGGGGCGGGGCTGTGACTACCTCTCAGACATGGTATATACAGCTGGTTGTCAGTAACAGGGGGCGGGGCTGTGACTACCTCTCAGACATGGTATATACAGCTGGTTGTCAGTAACAGGGGGCGGGGCTGTGACTACCTCTCAGACATGATATATACAGCTGGTTGTCAGTAACAGGGGGCGGGGCTGTGACTACCTCTCAGACATGATATATACAGCTGGTTGTCAGTAACAGGGGGCGGGGCTGTGACTACCTCTCAGACATGATATATACAGGCTGGTTGTCAGTAACAGGGGGCGGGGCTGTGACTACCTCTCAGACATGATATATACAGCTGGTTGTCAGTAACAGGGGGCGGGGCTGTGACTACCTCTCAGACATGATATACAGGCTGGTTGTCAGTAACAGGGGGCGGGGCTGTGACTACCTCTCAGACATGATATATACAGGCTGGTTGTCAGTAACAGGGGGCGGGGCTGTGACTACCTCTCAGACATGATATATACAGACTGGTTGTCAGTAACAGGAGGCGGGGCTGTGACTACCTCTCAGACATGATATATACAGGCTGGTTGTCAGTAACAGGGGGCGGGGCTGTGACTACCTCTCAGACATGATATATACAGCTGGTTGTCAGTAACAGGGGGCGGGGCTGTGACTACCTCTCAGACATGGTATATACAGCTGGTTGTCAGTAACAGGGGGCGGGGCTGTGACTACCTCTCAGACATGATATATACAGCTGGTTGTCAGTAACAGGGGGCGGGGCTGTGACTACCTCTCAGACATGGTATATACAGCTGGTTGTCAGTAACAGGGGGCGGGGCTGTGACTACCTCTCAGACATGATATATACAGGCTGGTTGTCAGTAACAGGGGGCGGGGCTGTGACTACCTCTCAGACATGGTATATACAGGCTGGTTGTCAGTAACAGGGGGCGGGGCTGTGACTACCTCTCAGACATGATATATACAGCTGGTTGTCAGTAACAGGGGGCGGGGCTGTGACTACCTCTCAGACATGATATATACAGCTGGTTGTCAGTAACAGGGGGCGGGGCTGTGACTACCTCTCATACATGGTATATACAGCTGGTTGTCAGTAACAGGGGGCGGGGCTGTGACTACCTCTCAGACATGATATATACAGTTGGTTGTCAGTAACATGGGGCGGGGCTGTGACTACCTCTCAGACATGATATATACAGCTGGTTGTCAGTAACAGGGGCCGGGGCTGTGACAACCTCTCAGACATGATATATACAGCTGGTTGTCAGTAACAGGGGGTGGGGCTGTGACTACCTCTCAGACATGATATATACAGCTGGTTGTCAGTAACAGGGGGCGGGGCTGTGACTACCTCTCAGACATGATATATACAGGCTGGTTGTCAGTAACGGGGGGCGGGGCTGTGACTACCTCTCAGACATGGTATATACAGCTGGTTGTCAGTAACAGGGGGCGGGGCTGTGACTACCTCTCAGACATGGTATATACAGCTGGTTGTCAGTAACAGGGGGCGGGGCTGTGACTACCTCTCAGACATGGTATATACAGCTGGTTGTCAGTAACAGGGGGCGGAGCTGTGACTACCTCTCAGACATGATATATACAGCTGGTTGTCAGTAACAGGGGGCGGGGCTGTGACTACCTCTCAGACATGATATATACAGCTGGTTGTCAGTAACAGGGGGCGGAGCTGTGACTACCTCTCAGACATGATATATACAGCTGGGTGTCAGTAACAGGGGGCGGGGCTGTGACTACCTCTCAGACATGGTATATACAGCTGGTTGTCAGTAACAGGGGGCGGGGCTGTGACTACCTCTCAGACATGATATATACAGGCTGGTTGTCAGTAACAGGGGGCGGGGCTGTGACTACCTCTCAGACATGATATATACAGGCTGGTTGTCAGTAACAGGGGGCGGGGCTGTGACTACCTCTCAGACATGGTATATACAGCTGGTTGTCAGTAACAGGGGGCGGAGCTGTGACTACCTCTCAGACATGATATATACAGCTGGTTGTCAGTAACAGGGGGCGGGGCTGTGACTACCTCTCAGACATGATATATACAGCTGGTTGTCAGTAACAGGGGGCGGAGCTGTGACTACCTCTCAGACATGATATATACAGCTGGGTGTCAGTAACAGGGGGCGGGGCTGTGACTACCTCTCAGACATGGTATATACAGCTGGTTGTCAGTAACAGGGGGCGGGGCTGTGACTACCTCTCAGACATGATATATACAGGCTGGTTGTCAGTAACAGGGGGCGGGGCTGTGACTACCTCTCAGACATGGTATATACAGCTGGTTGTCAGTAACAGGGGGCGGAGCTGTGACTACCTCTCAGACATGGTATATACAGCTGGTTGTCAGTAACAGGGGGCGGAGCTGTGACTACCTCTCAGACATGATATATACAGCTGGTTGTCAGTAACAGGGGGCGGGGCTGTGACTACCTCTCAGACATGGTATATACAGGCTGGTTGTCAGTAACAGGGGGCGGGGCTGTGACTACCTCTCAGACATGGTATATACAGCTGGTTGTCAGTAACAGGGGGCGGAGCTGTGACTACCTCTCAGACATGGTATATACAGCTGGTTGTCAGTAACAGGGGGCGGGGCTGTGACTACCTCTCAGACATGATATATACAGTTGGTTGTCAGTAACATGGGGCGGGGCTGTGACTACCTCTCAGACATGATATATACAGCTGGTTGTCAGTAACAGGGGGCGGGGCTGTGACTACCTCTCAGGCATGATATATACAGGCTGGTTGTCAGTAACAGGGGGCGGGGCTGTGACTACCTCTCAGACATGATATATACAGGCTGGTTGTCAGTAACGGGGGGCGGGGCTGTGACTACCTCTCAGACATGGTATATACAGCTGGTTGTCAGTAACAGGGGGCGGGGCTGTGACTACCTCTCAGACATGGTATATACAGCTGGTTGTCAGTAACAGGGGGCGGGGCTGTGACTACCTCTCAGACATGGTATATACAGCTGGTTGTCAGTAACAGGGGGCGGGCTGGCTGTGACTACCTCTCAGACATGATATATACAGCTGGTTGTCAGTAACAGGGGGCGGGGCTGTGACTACCTCTCAGACATGATATATACAGCTGGTTGTCAGTAACAGGGGGCGGAGCTGTGACTACCTCTCAGACATGATATATACAGCTGGTTGTCAGTAACAGGGGGCGGGGCTGTGACTACCTCTCAGACATGGTATATACAGCTGGTTGTCAGTAACAGGGGGCGGGGCTGTGACTACCTCTCAGACATGATATATACAGGCTGGTTGTCAGTAACAGGGGGCGGGGCTGTGACTACCTCTCAGACATGATATATACAGGCTGGTTGTCAGTAACAGGGGGCGGGGCTGTGACTACCTCTCAGACATGATATATACAGCTGGTTGTCAGTAACAGGGGGCGGGGCTGTGACTACCTCTCAGACATGATATACAGGCTGGTTGTCAGTAACAGGGGGCGGGGCTGTGACTACCTCTCAGACATGATATATACAGGCTGGTTGTCAGTAACAGGGGGCGGGGCTGTGACTACCTCTCAGACATGATATATACAGACTGGTTGTCAGTAACAGGAGGCGGGGCTGTGACTACCTCTCAGACATGATATATACAGGCTGGTTGTCAGTAACAGGGGGCGGGGCTGTGACTACCTCTCAGACATGATATATACAGCTGGTTGTCAGTAACAGGGGGCGGGGCTGTGACTACCTCTCAGACATGGTATATACAGCTGGTTGTCAGTAACAGGGGGCGGGGGCTGTGACTACCTCTCAGACATGATATATACAGCTGGTTGTCAGTAACAGGGGGCGGGGCTGTGACTACCTCTCAGACATGGTATATACAGCTGGTTGTCAGTAACAGGGGGCGGGGCTGTGACTACCTCTCAGACATGGGTATATACAGGCTGGTTGTCAGTAACAGGGGGCGGGGGCTGTGACTACCTCTCAGACATGATATATACAGCTGGTTGTCAGTAACAGGGGGCGGGGCTGTGACTACCTCTCAGACATGATATATACAGCTGGTTGTCAGTAACAGGGGGGCGGGGCTGTGACTACCTCTCAGACATGGTATATACAGCTGGTTGTCAGTAACAGGGGGCGGGGCTGTGACTACCTCTCAGACATGATATATACAGCTGGTTGTCAGTAACATGGGGGCGGGGCTGTGACTACCTCTCAGACATGATATATACAGCTGGTTGTCAGTAACAGGGGGCCGGGGCTGTGACAACCTCTCAGACATGATATATACAGCTGGTTGTCAGTAACAGGGGGTCGGGGCTGTGACTACCTCTCAGACATGATATATACAGCTGGTTGTCAGTAACAGGGGGCGGGGCTGTGACTACCTCTCAGACATGATATATACAGGCTGGTTGTCAGTAACAGGGGGGCGGGGCTGTGACTACCTCTCAGACATGGTATATACAGCTGGTTGTCAGTAACAGGGGGCGGGGCTGTGACTACCTCTCAGACATGGTATATACAGCTGGTTGTCAGTAACAGGGGGCGGGGCTGTGACTACCTCTCAGACATGGTATATACAGCTGGTTGTCAGTAACAGGGGGCGGAGCTGTGACTACCTCTCAGACATGATATATACAGCTGGTTGTCAGTAACAGGGGGCGGGGCTGTGACTACCTCTCAGACATGATATATACAGCTGGTTGTCAGTAACAGGGGGCGGAGCTGTGACTACCTCTCAGACATGATATATACAGCTGGTTGTCAGTAACAGGGGGCGGGGCTGTGACTACCTCTCAGACATGGTATATACAGCTGGTTGTCAGTAACAGGGGGCGGGGCTGTGACTACCTCTCAGACATGATATATACAGGCTGGTTGTCAGTAACAGGGGGCGGGGCTGTGACTACCTCTCAGACATGATATATACAGGCTGGTTGTCAGTAACAGGGGGCGGGGCTGTGACTACCTCTCAGACATGGTATATACAGCTGGTTGTCAGTAACAGGGGGCGGAGCTGTGACTACCTCTCAGACATGATATATACAGCTGGTTGTCAGTAACAGGGGGCGGGGCTGTGACTACCTCTCAGACATGATATATACAGCTGGTTGTCAGTAACAGGGGGCGGAGCTGTGACTACCTCTCAGACATGATATATACAGCTGGTTGTCAGTAACAGGGGGCGGGGCTGTGACTACCTCTCAGACATGGTATATACAGCTGGTTGTCAGTAACAGGGGGCGGGGCTGTGACTACCTCTCAGACATGATATATACAGGCTGGTTGTCAGTAACAGGGGGCGGGGCTGTGACTACCTCTCAGACATGGTATATACAGCTGGTTGTCAGTAACAGGGGGCGGAGCTGTGACTACCTCTCAGACATGGTATATACAGCTGGTTGTCAGTAACAGGGGGCGGAGCTGTGACTACCTCTCAGACATGATATATACAGCTGGTTGTCAGTAACAGGGGGCGGGGCTGTGACTACCTCTCAGACATGGTATATACAGGCTGGTTGTCAGTAACAGGGGGCGGGGCTGTGACTACCTCTCAGACATGATATATACAGGCTGGTTGTCAGTAACAGGGGGCGGGGCTGTGACTACCTCTCAGACATGATATATACAGGCTGGTTGTCAGTAACAGGGGGGCGGAGCTGTGACTACCTCTCAGACATGATATATACAGGCTGGTTGTCAGTAACAGGGGGCGGGGCTGTGACTACCTCTCAGACATGGTATATACAGCTGGTTGTCAGTAACAGGGGGCGGAGCTGTGACTACCTCTCAGACATGATATATACAGGCTGATTGTCAGTAACAGGGGGCGGGGCTGTGACTACCTCTCAGACATGATATATACAGCTGGTTGTCAGTAACAGGGGGCGGGGCTGTGACTACCTCTCAGACATGATATATACAGGCTGGTTGTCAGTAACAGGGGGCGGGGCTGTGACTACCTCTCAAGACATGGTATATACAGCTGGTTGTCAGTAACAGGGGGCGGAGCTGTGACTACCTCTCAGACATGATATATACAGCTGGTTGTCAGTAACAGGGGGCGGGGCTGTGACTACCTCTCAGACATGGTATATACAGGCTGGTTGTCAGTAACAGGGGGCGGAGCTGTGACTACCTCTCAGACATGATATATACAGCTGGTTGTCAGTAACAGGGGGCGGGGCTGTGACTACCTCTCAGACATGGTATATACAGGCTGGTTGTCAGTAACAGGGGGCGGGGCTGTGACTACCTCTCAGACATGGTATATACAGCTGGTTGTCAGTAACAGGGGGCGGAGCTGTGACTACCTCTCAGACATGATATATACAGCTGGTTGTCAGTAACAGGGGGCGGGGCTGTGACTACCTCTCAGACATGATATATACAGCTGGTTGTCAGTAACAGGGGGCGGGGCTGTGACTACCTCTCAGACATGATATATACAGCTGGTTGTCAGTAACAGGGGGCGGGGCTGTGACTACCTCTCAGACATGATATATACAGGCTGGTTGTCAGTAACAGGGGGCGGGGCTGTGACTACCTCTCAGACATGATATATACAGGCTGGTTGTCAGTAACAGGGGGCGGGGCTGTGACTACCTCTCAGACATGGTATATACAGCTGGTTGTCAGTAACAGGGGGCGGGGCTGTGACTACCTCTCAGACATGGTATATACAGCTGGTTGTCAGTAACAGGGGGCGGGGCTGTGACTACCTCTCAGACATGGTATATACAGCTGGTTGTCAGTAACAGGGGGCGGAGCTGTGACTACCTCTCAGACATGATATATACAGCTGGTTGTCAGTAACAGGGGGCGGGGCTGTGACTACCTCTCAGACATGATATATACAGCTGGTTGTCAGTAACAGGGGGCGGAGCTGTGACTACCTCTCAGACATGATATATACAGCTGGTTGTCAGTAACAGGGGGCGGGCTGTGACTACCTCTCAGACATGGTATATACAGCTGGTTGTCAGTAACAGGGGGCGGGGCTGTGACTACCTCTCAGACATGATATATACAGCTGGTTGTCAGTAACAGGGGGCGGGGCTGTGACTACCTCTCAGACATGATATATACAGGCTGGTTGTCAGTAACAGGGGGCGGGGCTGTGACTACCTCTCAGACATGATATATACAGCTGGTTGTCAGTAACAGGGGCGGGGCTGTGACTACCTCTCAGACATGGTATATACAGCTGGTTGTCAGTAACAGGGGGCGGGGCTGTGACTACCTCTCAGACATGGTATATACAGCTGGTTGTCAGTAACAGGGGGCGGAGCTGTGACTACCTCTCAGACATGATATATACAGCTGGTTGTCAGTAACAGGGGGCGGGGCTGTGACTACCTCTCAGACATGATATATACAGGCTGGTTGTCAGTAACAGGGGGCGGAGCTGTGACTACCTCTCAGACATGATATATACAGCTGGTTGTCAGTAACAGGGGGCGGGGCTGTGACTACCTCTCAGACATGGTATATACAGCTGGTTGTCAGTAACAGGGGGCGGGGCTGTGACTACCTCTCAGACATGATATATACAGGCTGGTTGTCAGTAACAGGGGGCGGGGCTGTGACTACCTCTCAGACATGGTATATACAGGCTGGTTGTCAGTAACAGGGGGCGGAGCTGTGACTACCTCTCAGACATGGTATATACAGCTGGTTGTCAGTAACAGGGGGCGGAGCTGTGACTACCTCTCAGACATGATATATACAGGCTGGTTGTCAGTAACAGGGGGCGGGGCTGTGACTACCTCTCAGACATGATATATACAGGCTGGTTGTCAGTAACAGGGGGCGGGGCTGTGACTACCTCTCAGACATGGTATATACAGGCTGGTTGTCAGTAACAGGGGGCGGGGCTGTGACTACCTCTCAGACATGATATATACAGGCTGGTTGTCAGTAACAGGGGGCGGGGCTGTGACTACCTCTCAGACATGATATATACAGGCTGGTTGTCAGTAACAGGGGGCGGGGCTGTGACTACCTCTCAGACATGGTATATACAGGCTGGTTGTCAGTAACAGGGGGCGGGGCTGTGACTACCTCTCAGACATGGTATATACAGGCTGGTTGTCAGTAACAGGGGGCGGGGCTGTGACTACCTCTCAGACATGATATATACAGGCTGGTTGTCAGTAACAGGGGGCGGAGCTGTGACTACCTCTCAGACATGATATATACAGGCTGGTTGTCAGTAACAGGGGGCGGGGCTGTGACTACCTCTCAGACATGGTATATACAGCTGGTTGTCAGTAACAGGGGGCGGAGCTGTGACTACCTCTCAGACATGATATATACAGGCTGGTTGTCAGTAACAGGGGGCGGGGCTGTGACTACCTCTCAGACATGATATATACAGGCTGGTTGTCAGTAACAGGGGGCGGGGCTGTGACTACCTCTCAGACATGGTATATACAGCTGGTTGTCAGTAACAGGGGGCGGGGCTGTGACTACCTCTCAGACATGATATATACAGCTGGTTGTCAGTAACAGGGGGCGGGGCTGTGACTACCTCTCAGACATGATATATACAGGCTGGTTGTCAGTAACAGGGGGCGGGGCTGTGACTACCTCTCAGACATGGTATATACAGCTGGTTGTCAGTAACAGGGGGCGGGAGCTGTGACTACCTCTCAGACATGATATATACAGCTGGTTGTCAGTAACAGGGGGCGGGGCTGTGACTACCTCTCAGACATGATATATACAGGCTGGTTGTCAGTAACAGGGGGCGGAGCTGTGACTACCTCTCAGACATGATATATACAGCTGGTTGTCAGTAACAGGGGGCGGGGCTGTGACTACCTCTCAGACATGGTATATACAGGCTGGTTGTCAGTAACAGGGGGCGGGGCTGTGACTACCTCTCAGACATGATATATACAGGCTGGTTGTCAGTAACAGGGGGCGGGGCTGTGACTACCTCTCAGACATGGTATATACAGCTGGTTGTCAGTAACAGGGGGCGGAGCTGTGACTACCTCTCAGACATGGTATATACAGCTGGTTGTCAGTAACAGGGGGCGGGGCTGTGACTACCTCTCAGACATGATATATACAGGCTGGTTGTCAGTAACAGGGGGCGGGGCTGTGACTACCTCTCAGACATGGTATATACAGCTGGTTGTCAGTAACAGGGGGCGGGGCTGTGACTACCTCTCAGACATGGATATATACAGGCTGGTTGTCAGTAACAGGGGGCGGGGCTGTGACTACCTCTCAGACATGATATATACAGGCTGGTTGTCAGTAACAGGGGGCGGGGCTGTGACTACCTCTCAGACATGGTATATACAGCTGGTTGTCAGTAACAGAGGGCGGGGCTGTGACTACCTCTCAGACATGGTATATACAGCTGGTTGTCAGTAACAGGGGGCGGAGCTGTGACTACCTCTCAGACATGATATATACAGCTGGTTGTCAGTAACAGGGGGTGGGGCTGTGACTACCTCTCAGACATGGTATATACAGGCTGGTTGTCAGTAACAGGGGGCGGGGCTGTGACTACCTCTCAGACATGATATATACAGGCTGGTTGTCAGTAACAGAGGGCGGGGCTGTGACTACCTCTCAGACATGGTATATACAGCTGGTTGTCAGTAACAGGGGGCGGAGCTGTGACTACCTCTCAGACATGATATATACAGCTGGTTGTCAGTAACAGGGGGGGGGCTGTGACTACCTCTCAGACATGGTATATACAGGCTGGTTGTCAGTAACAGGGGGCGGGGCTGTGACTACCTCTCAGACATGCTATATACAGCTGGTTGTCAGTAACAGGGGGCGGGGCTGTGACTACCTCTCAGACATGATATATACAGGCTGGTTGTCAGTAACAGGGGGGCGGGGCTGTGACTACCCTCTCAGACATGCTATATACAGGCTGGTTGTCAGTAACAGGGGGCGGGGCTGTGACTACCTCTCAGACATGGTATATACAGCTGGTTGTCAGTAACAGGGGGCGGGGCTGTGACTACCTCTCAGACATGATATATACAGGCTGGTTGTCAGTAACAGGGGGCGGGGCTGTGACTACCTCTCAGACATGGTATATACAGCTGGTTGTCAGTAACAGGGGGCGGAGCTGTGACTACCTCTCAGACATGAGTATATACAGGCTGGTTGTCAGTAACAGGGGGCGGGGCTGTGACTACCTCTCAGACATGATATATACAGGCTGGTTGTCAGTAACAGGGGGCGGGGCTGTGACTACCTCTCAGACATGGTATATACAGGCTGGTTGTCAGTAACAGGGGGCGGGGCTGTGACTACCTCTCAGACATGATATATACAGGCTGGTTGTCAGTAACAGGGGGCGGGGCTGTGACTACCTCTCAGACATGATATATACAGCTGGTTGTCAGTAACAGGGGGCGGGGCTGTGACTACCTCTCAGACATGGTATATACAGGCTGGTTGTCAGTAACAGGGGGCGGGGCTGTGACTACCTCTCAGACATGATATATACAGGCTGGTTGTCAGTAACAGGGGGCGGGGCTGTGACTACCTCTCAGACATGATATATACAGGCTGGTTGTCAGTAACAGGGGGCGGGGCTGTGACTACCTCTCAGACATGGATATATACAGGCTGGTTGTCAGTAACAGGGGGCGGGAGCTGTGACTACCTCTCAGACATGATATATACAGGCTGGTTGTCAGTAACAGGGGGCGGGGCTGTGACTACCTCTCAGACATGTATATACAGGCTGGTTGTCAGTAACAGGGGGCGGGGCTGTGACTACCTCTCAGACATGATATATACAGGCTGGTTGTCAGTAACAGGGGGCGGGGCTGTGACTACCTCTCAGACATGATATATACAGCTGGTTGTCAGTAACAGGGGGCGGGGCTGTGACTACCTCTCAGACATGGTATATACAGCTGGTTGTCAGTAACAGGGGGCGGGGCTGTGACTACCTCTCAGACATGATATATACAGGCTGGTTGTCAGTAACAGGGGGCGGGGCTGTGACTACCTCTCAGACATGGTATATACAGGCTGGTTGTCAGTAACAGGGGGCGGAGCTGTGACTACCTCTCAGACATGATATATACAGCTGGTTGTCAGTAACAGGGGGCGGGGCTGTGACTACCTCTCAGACATGGTATATACAGGCTGGTTGTCAGTAACAGGGGGCGGGGCTGTGACTACCTCTCAGACATGATATATACAGCTGGTTGTCAGTAACAGGGGGCGGGGCTGTGACTACCTCTCAGACATGGTATATACAGGCTGGTTGTCAGTAACAGGGGGCGGAGCTGTGACTACCTCTCAGACATGATATATACAGGCTGGTTGTCAGTAACAGGGGGCGGGGCTGTGACTACCTCTCAGACATGGTATATACAGCA